>NW_027307942.1:89100-321686 GCF_047496885.1 Scyliorhinus torazame | reverse complement strand
AAAATTCTTTGGATAGGACAGAGGGATTTTGACTCTGTATTTAAGCACAGACAGTATTTGCGTTGTGAGTGTTTGATGGACAGTGTAGATGGAGCTTTACTCTGAAACACTGGAATTCAGTCTCAGGGCTGATTTAATCACATGCTTCAGAATAATAATTGATATTGTACATCTCGTGTGTGTCTCAGTGTCAGCTCTGAAACATGTACAACACAATCTCATCCTGTTTCTGTGTCTCTCTCTGAAATTAGCTGGTCCATTTCCTAAATTACTCCTGACTAGATTTCAAAAGGGCTCCATTGCCTGTGAAGCAGTTTGTGATACCCAAAGGTTATGAAAAGTGCTTTCGAAAAGTCTGTCCCCAAGCTGCTGTGAGGATGTTCAGAGTCAGTGTGTGACTTGGGTCACACACAGGCCAGATACACCTCTCCAAGTTAAAGGTGGAGAATGGATCTCGCTCCATTTGAAAGATGTATTGACGCAGCCTGTCTTGAATTTGTGTCTGTGTGTGGCTCTGTCTGTGTCCCTCCCTTTCTGTGTGTCCCTCGCTCTCGCTGTGTCCCTCGCGCTCTCTGTGTCCCTCGCTCTCTCTCTGTCCCTCGCTCTCTCTGTGTCCCTCGCTCTCCCTGAGTCGCTCACTCTCTCTGTGTCCCTTGCTCTCTCTGTGTCCCTCGCTCTCTGTGTCCCTCGCTCTCTCTGTGTCCCTCCCTCTCTGTGTTCCTCACTCTCTGTGTCCCTCACTCTCTCTGTGCCCCTCACTCTCTGTGACCCTCACTCTCTCTGTGTCCCTCACTCTCTCTCTGTCCCTCACTCTCTCTCTGGCCCTCACTCTCTGTGTCGGTGACTCTCTCTGTGTCCCTCGCTCTCTGTGTCCCTCGCTCTCTCTGTGTCCCTCCCTCTCTGTGTTCCTCACTCTCTGTGTCCGTCACTCTCTCTCTGTCCCTCACTCTCTGTGTCCCTCACTCTCTCTGTGTCCCTCACTCTCTGTGTCCCTCGCTCTCTCCATGTGTCCCTCGCTCTCTGTGTCCCTCGATCTATGTGTCCCACACTCTCTGTGTCCCTCGCTCTGTGTGTCCCTCACTCTCTGTGTCCCTCACTCTCTGTGTCCCTCGATCTATGTGTCCCACACTCTCGGTGTCCCTCGCTCTCTGTGTCCCTCACTCTCTCTGTGTCCCTCGCTCTCTGTGTCCCTCGCTCTCTCTGTTTCCCTCGCTCTCTGTGTTCCTCACTCTCTGTGTCCCTCACTCGCTCTGTGTGACCCTCGCTCTCTGTGTCCCTCGCTCTCTGTGTCCCTCGTTTTCTCTGTGTGTCCCTCGCTCTCTATGTCCCTCACTCTCTCTGTGTCCCTGGCTCTGTCTGTGTCCCTCGCTCTCTCTGTGTGTCCCTCGCTCTGTGTCCCTCGCTCTCTCTGTCCCTCGCTCTCTCTGTGTCCCTCGCTCTCTCTGTGTCCCTCACTCTCTCTGTGTCCCACACTCTCTGTGTCCCTCGCTCTCTGTGTCCCTCGCGCTCTCTGTGTCCCTCGCGCTCTCTGTGTCACTCGCTCTCTGTGTCCCACACTCTCTCAGTGTGTCCCTCACTCTCTGTATCCTTCACTCTCTAAGTGTCCCTCGCTCTCTGTGTCCCTTGCTCTCTCTGTCCCTCGCTCTCTCTGTGTCCCTCGCTCTCTCTGTGTCCCTCACTCTCTCTGTGTCCCTCGCTCTCTGTGTCCCTCGCGCTCTCTGTGTCCCTCGCGCTCTCTGTGTCACTCGCTCTCTGTGTCCCTCGCGCTCTCTGTGTCCCTCGCGCTCTCTGTGTCCCTCGCGCTCTCTGTGTCCCTCGCGCTCTCTGTGTCCCACACTCTCTCAGTGTGTCCCTCACTCTCTGTATCCTTCACTCTCTAAGTGTCCCTCGCTCTCTGTGTCCCTTGCTCTCTCTGTCCCTCGCTCTCTCTGTGTCCCTCGCTCTCTCTGTGTCCCTCACTCTCTCTGTGTCCCTCGCTCTCTGTGCCCCTCGCGCTCTCTGTGTCCCTCGCGCTCTCTGTGTCACTCGCTCTCTGTGTCCCACACTCTCTCAGTGTGTCCCTCACTCTCTGTATCCTTCACTCTCTAAGTGTCCCTCGCTCTCTGTGTCCCTTGCTCTCTGTGACCCTCGCTCTCTCTGTGTCCCCCACTCTCTCTCTGTCCCTCACGGTCTCTGTGTCCCTCCCGGTGCCTGTGTCGCTCGCGCTCTCTGTGTCACTCGTGCTCTCAGTGTCCTTCGCACTCTGTGTCCCTCGCTCTCTCTGTGTCTCTCGCTCTCTGTATCCCTCGCTCTCTCTCTGCCCCTCGCTCTCTATGTGTCCCTCGCTCGCTGTGTATCCCTCGCTCTCTCTGTGTCCCTGGCTCTCTGTGTCCCTCGCGCTCTCTGTGTCCCTGGCTCTCTCTGAGTCCCTCGCGCTCTCTGTGTCCCTGGCTCTCTCTGTGTCCCTCGCTCTCTGTGTCCCTCACTCTCTGTGTCCCTCGTGCTCTGTGTCCCTCACTCTCTCTGTGTCCCTTGCTCTCTCTGTGTCCCTCGCTCACTGTGTCCCTCGCTCTCTGTGTCCCTCACTCTCTCTGTGTCCCTCACTCTCTCTGAGTCCCTCACTCTCTGTGTCCCTTGTTCTCTCTGTGTCCCTCGCTCTCTGTGTCCCTCACTCTCTGTGTCCCTCACTCTCTCTGTGTCACTCGTGCTCTCTGTGTCCCTCGCTCTCTCTGTGTCACTCGTGCTCTCTGTGTCCCTCGCTCTCTCTGTGTCCCTCGCCCTCTCTGTGTCTCTCGCTCTCTGTGTCCCTCGCTCTCTCTCTGCCCCTCGCTCTCTCTGTGTCCCTCGCTCTCTCTGTGTCCCTCGCTCACTGTGTCCCTCGCTCTCTGTGTCCCTCACTCTCTCTGTGTCCCTCACTCTCTCTGAGTCCCTCACTCTCTGTGTCCCTTGTTCTCTCTGTGTCCCTCGCTCTCTGTGTCCCTCACTCTCTCTGTGTCGCTCCCGCTCTCTGTGTCCCTCGCGCTCTCTGTGTCACTCGTGCTCTCTGTGTCCCTCGCTCTCTCTGTGTCCCTCGCGCTCTCTGTGTCACTCGTGCTCTCTGTGTCCCTCGCACTCTGTGTCCCTCGCCCTCTCTGTGTCTCTCGCTCTCTGTGTCCCTCGCTCTCTCTCTGCCCCTCGCTCTCTCTGTGTCCCTCGCTCGCTGTGTGTCCCTCGCTCTCTCTGTGTCCCTGGCTCTCTGAGTCCCTCGCGCTCTCTGTGTCCCTGGCTCTCTCTGAGTCCCTCGCGCTCTCTGTGTCCCTGGCTCTCTTTGTGTCCCTCGCTCTCTGTGTCCCTCGCTATCTGTGTCCCTCACTCTCTCTGTGTCCCTCGCTCACTCTGTGTCCCTCGCTCTCCCTGTGTCCCTCCCTTTCTGTGTCCCTTGCTCTCTCTGTGACCCTCTCTCTCTCTGTGTCCCTCACTCTCTCTCGCTGTGCCCCTCACTCTCTCTCGCTGTGTCCCACACTCTCTCTCGCTGTGTCCCTCACTCTCTCTCTCTGTGTCCCTCACTCTCTCTCGCTGTGCCCCTCACTCTCTCTTGCTGTGTCCCTCACTCTCTCTCTCTTGCCTGAAGTGCCACAAATGTTGTCAAGTGCAGTGCGAGGCGTCCCTCAATGTTTCAGTCTTACTGAGAAACTGTCAGCCCACCGGACAACATTTCTGTACAATAGGATTGAAGCACAAGTTCAAATAGTTTTGTTTCAAAGTTTAAAATACCCAGTCATTTTTCTGTGCAGCTTTCGGAATCTGTCAGTGGAATTTAGGTTATACAGGCAAATGTTAACAAGAGTATTGGGAACGGATTGGAAGTTTTGATGGAGATATTCCTGCATTATGGAAATGTGTGAGATCTATTTAGGTTTGGGGAATGGATTGATCAAAGGATGTATTTTTTTGTTATCTATATCAGACTGACAGCCTTGAAGATTCACAACTTCCATGTGCTGTGAGGAAGGATTGATTAACCAAGGCCTATTATTCAAATACTTCAGACAAGTGACAAAACAACAGTAACAGAGAATATACAAACAGAGACAAGCAGACACCTGTAATCGGAGCTTAAACTTCACGTTTGAATGTGAAGGGCTGAAATAAACAAGAGTCCACCCTGGGATTCGGTGCAATTTGAGTTCTGCTTTTCCGTAAAATAAAAATAACTATCTGCAATGAAAAATTCTTTGGATAGGACAGAGGGATTTTGACTCTGTATTTAAGCACAGACAGTATTTGCGTTGTGAGTGTTTGATGGACAGTGTAGATGGAGCTTTACTCTGAAACACTGGAATTCAGTCTCAGGGCTGATTTAATCACATGCTTCAGAATAATAATTGATATTGTACATCTCGTGTGTGTCTCAGTGACAGCTCTGAAACATGTACAACACAATCTCATCCTGTTTCTGTGTCTCTCTCTGAAATTAGCTGGTCCATTTCCTAAATTACTCCTGACTAGATTTCAAAAGGGCTCCATTGCCTGTGAAGCAGTTTGTGATACCCAAAGGTTATGAAAAGTGCTTTAGAAAAGTCTGTCCCCAAGCTGCTGTGAGGATGTTCAGGGTCAGTGTGTGACTTGGGTCACACACAGGCCAGATACACCTCTCCAAGTTAAAGGTGGAGAATGGATCTCGCTCCATTTGAAAGATGTATTGACGCAGCCTGTCTTGAATTTGTGTCTGTGTGTGGCTCTGTCTGTGTCCCTCCCTTTCTGTGTGTCCCTCGCTCTCGCTGTGTCCCTCGCGCTCTCTGTGTCCCTCGCTCTCTCTCTGTCCCTCACTCTCTCTGTGTCCCTCGCTCTCCCTGAGTCGCTCACTCTCTCTGTGTCCCTTGCTCTCTCTGTGTCCCTCGCTCTCTGTGTCCCTCCCTCTCTCTGTGTCCCTCCCTCTCTGTGTTCCTCACTCTCTGTGTCCCTCACTCTCTCTGTGCCCCTCACTCTCTGTGACCCTCACTCTCTCTGTGTCCCTCACTCTCTCTCTGTCCCTCACTCTCTCTCTGGCCCTCACTCTCTGTGTCGGTGACTCTCTCTGTGTCCCTCGCTCTCTGTGTCCCTCGCTCTCTGTGTCCCTCACTCTCTCTGTGTCCCTCACGCTCTGTGTCCCTCGCTCTCTCCATGTGTCCCTCGCTCTCTGTGTCCCTCGATCTATGTGTCCCACACTCTCTGTGTCCCTCGCTCTGTGTGTCCCTCACTCTCTGTGTCCCTCACTCTCTGTGTCCCTCGATCTATGTGTCCCACACTCTCGGTGTCCCTCGCTCTCTGTATCCCTCACTCTCTCTGTGTCCCTCGCTCTCTGTGTCCCTCGCTCTCTCTTTCCCTCGCTCTCTGTGTTCCTCACTCTCTGTGTCCCTCACTCTCTCTGTGTGACCCTCGCTCTCTGTGTCCCTCGCTCTCTGTGTCCCTCGTTCTCTCTGTGTGTCCCTCGCTCTCTATGTCCCTAGCTCTCTCTGTGTCCCTGGCTCTGTCTGTGTCCCTCGCTCTCTCTGTGTGTCCCTCGCTCTCTGTGTCCCTCGCTCTCTGTGTCCCTCGCTCTCTCTGTGTCCCTCGCTCTCTCTGTGTCCCTCACTCTCTCTGTGTCCCACACTCTCTGTGTCCCTCGCTCTCTGTGTCCCTCGCGCTCTCTGTGTCCCTCGCGCTCTCTGTGTCACTCGCTCTCTGTGTCCCACACTCTCTCAGTGTGTCCCTCACTCTCTGTATCCTTCACTCTCTAAGTGTCCCTCGCTCTCTGTGTCCCTTGCTCTCTCTGTGACCCTCGCTCTCTCTGTGTCCCCCACTCTCTCTCTGTCCCTCGCGGTCTCTGTGTCCCTCCCGGTGTCTGTGTCGCTCGCGCTCTCTGTGTCCCTCGCGCTCTCTGTGTCACTCGTGCTCTCAGTGTCCTTCGCACTCTGTGTCCCTCGCTCTCTCTGTGTCTCTCGCTCTCTGTATCCCTCGCTCTCTCTCTGCCCCTCGCTCTCTCTGTGTCCCTCGCTCGCTGTGTATCCCTCGCTCTCTCTGTGTCCCTGGCTGTCTGTGTCCCTCGCGCTCTCTGTGTCCCTGGCTCTCTCTGAGTCCCTCGCGCTCTCTGTGTCCCTGGCTCTCTCTGTGTCCCTCGCTCTCTGTGTCCCTCGCTCTCTGTGTCCCTCACTCTCTCTGTGTCCCTCGCTCACTCTGTGTCCCTCGCTCTCCCTGTGTCCCTCCCTTTCTGTGTCCCTTGCTCTCTCTGTGTCCCTCGCTCACTGTGTCCCTCGCTCTCTGTGTCCCTCACTCTCTCTGTGTCCCTCACTCTCTCTGAGTCCCTCGCTCTCTGTGTCCCTTGCTCTCTCTGTGTCCCTCGCTCACTGTGTCCCTCGCTCTCTGTGTCCCTCACTCTCTCTGTGTCCCTCATTCTCTCTGAGTCCCTCGCTCTCTGTGTCCCTTGCTCTCTCTGTATCCCTCGCTCTCTGTGTCCCTCACTCTCTCTGTGTCCCTCGCGCTCTCTGTGTCACTCGTGCTCTCAGTGTCCTTCGCACTCTGTGTCCCTCGCTCTCTCTGTGTCTCTCGCTCTCTGTGTCCCTCGCTCTCTCTCTGCCCCTCGCTCTCTCTGTGTCCCTCGCTCGCTGTGTGTTCCTCGCTCTCTCTGTGTCCCTGGCTCTCTGTGTCCCTCGCGCTCTCTGTGTCCCTGGCTCTCTCTGAGTCCCTCGCGCTCTCTGTGTCCCTGGCTCTCTCTGTGTCCCTCGCTCTCTGTGTCCCCCGCTCTCTGTGTCCCTCGCTATCTGTGTCCCTCACTCTCTCTGTGTCCCTCGCTCACTCTGTGTCCTTCGCTCTCCCTGTGTCCCTCCCTTTCTGTGTCCCTTGCTCTCTCTGTGACCCTCGCTCTCTCTGTGTCCCCCACTCTCTCTGTGTCCCTCGCGGTCTCTGTGTCCCTCCCGGTGTCTGTGTCGCTCGCGCTCTCTGTGTCCCTCGCGCTCTCTGTGTCACTCGTGCTCTCTGTGTCCTTCGCACTCTGTGTCCCTCGCTCTCTCTGTGTCTCTCGCTCTCTGTGTCCCTCGCTCTCTCTCTGCCCCTCGCTCTCTCTGTGTCCCTCGCTCGCTGTGTGTCCCTCGCTCTCTCTGTGTCCCTGGCTCTCTGTGTCCCTCGCGCTCTCTGTGTCCCTGGCTCTCTCTGAGTCCCTCGCGCTCTCTGTGTCCCTGGCTCTCTCTGTGTCCCTCGCTCTCTGTGTCCCTCGCTCCCTCTCTGCCCCTCGCTCTCTCTGTGTCCCTCGCTCGCTGTGTGTCCCTCTCTCTCTCTGTGTCCCTCGCTCTCCCTGAGTCGCTCACTCTCTCTGTGTCCCTTGCTCTCTCTGTGTCCCTCGCTCTCTGTGTCCCTCCCTCTCTCTGTGTCCCTCCCTCTCTGTGTTCCTCACTCTCTGTGTCCCTCACTCTCTCTGTGCCCCTCACTCTCTGTGACCCTCACTCTCTCTGTGTCCCTCACTCTCTCTCTGTCCCTCACTCTCTCTCTGGCCCTCACTCTCTGTGTCGGTGACTCTCTCTGTGTCCCTCGCTCTCTGTGTCCCTCGCTCTCTGTGTCCCTCACTCTCTCTGTGTCCCTCACGCTCTGTGTCCCTCGCTCTCTCCATGTGTCCCTCGCTCTCTGTGTCCCTCGATCTATGTGTCCCACACTCTCTGTGTCCCTCGCTCTGTGTGTCCCTCACTCTCTGTGTCCCTCACTCTCTGTGTCCCTCGATCTATGTGTCCCACACTCTCGGTGTCCCTCGCTCTCTGTATCCCTCACTCTCTCTGTGTCCCTCGCTCTCTGTGTCCCTCGCTCTCTCTTTCCCTCGCTCTCTGTGTTCCTCACTCTCTGTGTCCCTCACTCTCTCTGTGTGACCCTCGCTCTCTGTGTCCCTCGCTCTCTGTGTCCCTCGTTCTCTCTGTGTGTCCCTCGCTCTCTATGTCCCTAGCTCTCTCTGTGTCCCTGGCTCTGTCTGTGTCCCTCGCTCTCTCTGTGTGTCCCTCGCTCTCTGTGTCCCTCGCTCTCTGTGTCCCTCGCTCTCTCTGTGTCCCTCGCTCTCTCTGTGTCCCTCACTCTCTCTGTGTCCCACACTCTCTGTGTCCCTCGCTCTCTGTGTCCCTCGCGCTCTCTGTGTCCCTCGCGCTCTCTGTGTCACTCGCTCTCTGTGTCCCACACTCTCTCAGTGTGTCCCTCACTCTCTGTATCCTTCACTCTCTAAGTGTCCCTCGCTCTCTGTGTCCCTTGCTCTCTCTGTGACCCTCGCTCTCTCTGTGTCCCCCACTCTCTCTCTGTCCCTCGCGGTCTCTGTGTCCCTCCCGGTGTCTGTGTCGCTCGCGCTCTCTGTGTCCCTCGCGCTCTCTGTGTCACTCGTGCTCTCAGTGTCCTTCGCACTCTGTGTCCCTCGCTCTCTCTGTGTCTCTCGCTCTCTGTATCCCTCGCTCTCTCTCTGCCCCTCGCTCTCTCTGTGTCCCTCGCTCGCTGTGTATCCCTCGCTCTCTCTGTGTCCCTGGCTGTCTGTGTCCCTCGCGCTCTCTGTGTCCCTGGCTCTCTCTGAGTCCCTCGCGCTCTCTGTGTCCCTGGCTCTCTCTGTGTCCCTCGCTCTCTGTGTCCCTCGCTCTCTGTGTCCCTCACTCTCTCTGTGTCCCTCGCTCACTCTGTGTCCCTCGCTCTCCCTGTGTCCCTCCCTTTCTGTGTCCCTTGCTCTCTCTGTGTCCCTCGCTCACTGTGTCCCTCGCTCTCTGTGTCCCTCACTCTCTCTGTGTCCCTCACTCTCTCTGAGTCCCTCGCTCTCTGTGTCCCTTGCTCTCTCTGTGTCCCTCGCTCACTGTGTCCCTCGCTCTCTGTGTCCCTCACTCTCTCTGTGTCCCTCATTCTCTCTGAGTCCCTCGCTCTCTGTGTCCCTTGCTCTCTCTGTGTCCCTCGCTCTCTGTGTCCCTCACTCTCTCTGTGTCCCTCGCGCTCTCTGTGTCACTCGTGCTCTCAGTGTCCTTCGCACTCTGTGTCCCTCGCTCTCTCTGTGTCTCTCGCTCTCTGTGTCCCTCGCTCTCTCTCTGCCCCTCGCTCTCTCTGTGTCCCTCGCTCGCTGTGTGTTCCTCGCTCTCTCTGTGTCCCTGGCTCTCTGTGTCCCTCGCGCTCTCTGTGTCCCTGGCTCTCTCTGAGTCCCTCGCGCTCTCTGTGTCCCTGGCTCTCTCTGTGTCCCTCGCTCTCTGTGTCCCCCGCTCTCTGTGTCCCTCGCTATCTGTGTCCCTCACTCTCTCTGTGTCCCTCGCTCACTCTGTGTCCTTCGCTCTCCCTGTGTCCCTCCCTTTCTGTGTCCCTTGCTCTCTCTGTGACCCTCGCTCTCTCTGTGTCCCCCACTCTCTCTGTGTCCCTCGCGGTCTCTGTGTCCCTCCCGGTGTCTGTGTCGCTCGCGCTCTCTGTGTCCCTCGCGCTCTCTGTGTCACTCGTGCTCTCTGTGTCCTTCGCACTCTGTGTCCCTCGCTCTCTCTGTGTCTCTCGCTCTCTGTGTCCCTCGCTCTCTCTCTGCCCCTCGCTCTCTCTGTGTCCCTCGCTCGCTGTGTGTCCCTCGCTCTCTCTGTGTCCCTGGCTCTCTGTGTCCCTCGCGCTCTCTGTGTCCCTGGCTCTCTCTGAGTCCCTCGCGCTCTCTGTGTCCCTGGCTCTCTCTGTGTCCCTCGCTCTCTGTGTCCCTCGCTCCCTCTCTGCCCCTCGCTCTCTCTGTGTCCCTCGCTCGCTGTGTGTCCCTCTCTCTCTCTGTGTCCCTCGCTCGCTGTGTGTCCCTCGCTCTCTCTGTGTCCCTGGCTCTCTGTGTCCCTCGCGCTCTCTGTGTCCCTCACTCTCTCTGTGTCCCTGGCTCTCTCTGTGTCCCTCGCTCTCTCTGTGTCCCTCACTCTCTGTGTGTCCCTCGCTCTCTCTGTGTCCCTCCCTTTCTGTGTGTCCCTCGCTCTCTCTGAGTCCCTCGCGCTCTCTGTGTCCCTGGCTCTCTCTGTGTCCCTCGCTCTCTGTGCCCCCCGCTCTCTGTGTCCCTCACTCTCTCTGTGTCCCTCGCTCTCTGTGTCCCTCGCTCTCACTGTGTCCCTCGCTCTCTCTGTGTCCCTCACTCTCTGTGTGTCCCTCGCTCTCTCTGTGTCCCTCGCTCTCTGTGTCCCTCGCTCTCCCTGTGTCCCTCGCTCTCTCTGTGTCCCTCGCTCTCTCTGTGTCCCTCACTCTCTCTGTGTCCCTTGCTCTCTCTGTGTCCCTCGCTCTCCCTGTGTCCCTGGTTTTGTGTCCCTCGCTCTGCCTATGTCACTCCCTTTCTGTGTGTCCCTCGCGCTCGCAGTGTCCCTCGCGCTCGCATTGTCCCTCGCGCTCTGTGTCCCTCACTCTCTCTGTGTCCCTCGCGCTCTGTGTCCCTCACTCTATCTGTGTCCCTCGCTCTCTGTGTCCCTCGCTCTCTCTGTGTCCCTCGCGCTCTGTGTCCCTCACTCTCTCTGTGTCCCTCACTCTCTGTATCCCTCACTCTCTCTGTGTCCCTCGCTCTCTGTGTCCCTCGCTCTCTGTGTCCCTCGCTCTCTGTGTGTCCCTCGCTCTCTCTGTGTCCCTCGCTCTCTCTGTGTCCCTCGCTCTCTGTGTCCCTCGCTCTCTGTGTCCCTTGCTCTCTCTGTGTCCCTCGCTCTCTGTGTCCCTCGCTCTCTCTGTGTCCCTCGCGCTCTGTGTCCCTCACTCTCTCTGTGTCCCTCACTCTCTGTATCCCTCACTCTCTCTGTGTCCCTCGCTCTCTGTGTCCCTCGCTCTCTGTGTCCCTCGCTCTCTGTGTGTCCCTCGCTCTCTCTGTGTCCCTCGCTCTCTCTGTGTCCCTCGCTCTCTGTGTCCCTCGCTCTCTGTGTCCCTTGCTCTCTCTGTGTCCCTCGCTCTCTCTGTGTCCCTCGCTCTCTGTGTCCCTCGCTCTCTCTGTGTCCCTCGCTCACTCTGTGTCCCTCGCTCTCACTGTGTGTCCCTCGCTCTCTCTGTGTCCCTCGCTCTCTCTGTGTCCCTCGCTCTCTCTGTGTCCCTCACTCTCTCTGTGTCCCTTGCTCTCTCTGTGTCCCTCGCTCACTCTGTGTCCCTCGCTCTCCCTGTGTCCCTGGTTTTGTGTCCCTCGCTCTGCCTATGTCACTCCCTTTCTGTGTGTCCCTCGCGCTCGCATTGTCCCTCGCGCTCTGCGTCCCTCACTCTCTCTGTGTCCCTCACTCTCTGTGTCCCTCGCTCTCCGTGTCCCACACTCTCTCTGTGTCCCTCGCTCTCTGTGTCCCTCGCTCTCTGTGTCCCTCGCTCTCTCTGTGTCCCTCGCTCTCTCTGTGTCCCTCGTTCTCTGTGTGTCCCTCGCTCTGTGTGTCCCTCGCTCTCTGTGTGTCCCTCGCTCTTTCTGTGTCCCTCGCTCTCTTTGTCCCTCGCGCTCTCTGTGTCGCTCGTGCTCTCTGTGTCCCTCGCTCTCTGTGTCCCTCGCTCTCTGTTTGTCCCTCGCTCTCTCTGTGTCCCTCGCTCTCTCTGTGACCCTCGCTCTCTGTGTCCCTCGCGCTCTCTGTGTCCCTCGCGCTCTCTGTGTCCCTCGCGCTTTCTGTGTCCTTCGCGCTCTCTGTGTCCCTCGTTCTCTGTGTCCCTCGCTCTCTGTGTCCCTCAATCTCTGTGTCCCTCTCTCACTCTGTGTCCCTCGCTCTCTGTGTCCCACACTCTCTGTGTCCCTCGCTCTCTGTGTCCCTCGCGCTCACTGTGTCCCTCACGCTCTCTGTGTCCCTCGCTCTCTGTGTCCCTCGCGCTCACTGTGTCCCTCGCGCACTCTGTGTCCCTGGCTCTCTCTGTGTCCCTCGCTCACTGTGTCCCTCGCTCTCTGTGTCCCTCGCTCTCTCTGTGTCCCTCGCTCTCTCTGTGTCCCTCGCTCTCTCTGTGTCCTTCGCTCTCCCTGTGTCCCTCCCTTTCTGTGTCCCTCGCTCTCTCTGTGTCTCTCGCTCTCTGTGTCCCTCGCTCTCTCTCTGCCCCTCGCTCTCTCTGTGTCCCTCGCTCGCTGTGTGTCCCTCGCTCTCTCTGTGTCCCTGGCTCTCTGTGTCCCTCGCGCTCTCTGTGTCCCTGGCTCTCTCTGAGTCCCTCGCGCTCTCTGTGTCCCTGGCTCTCTCTGTGTCCCTCGCTCTCTGTGTCCCTCGCTCTCTGTGTCCCTCACTCTCTCTGTGTCCCTCGCTCACTCTGTGTCCCTCGCTCTCCCTGTGTCCCTCCCTTTCTGTGTCCCTTGCTCTCTCTGTGTCCCTCGCTCACTGTGTCCCTCGCTCTCTGTGTCCCTCACTCTCTCTGTGTCCCTCACTCTCTCTGAGTCCCTCGCTCTCTGTGTCCCTTGCTCTCTCTGTGTCCCTCGCTCACTGTGTCCCTCGCTCTCTGTGTCCCTCACTCTCTCTGTGTCCCTCACTCTCTCTGAGTCCCTCGCTCTCTGTGTCCCTTGCTCTCTCTGTGTCCCTCGCTCTCTGTGTCCCTCACTCTCTCTGTGTCCCTTGCTCTCTCTGTGTCCCTCGCTCTCTCTGTGTCCCTCGCTCTCCCTGTGTCCCTGGTTTTGTGTCCCTCGCTCTGCCTATGTCACTCCCTTTCTGTGTGTCCCTCGCGCTCGCAGTGTCCCTCGCGCTCGCAATGTCCCTCACGCTCTGTGTCCCTCGCTCTCTGTGTCCCTCGCTCTCTGTGTCCCTCGCTCTCTGTGTCCCTTGCTCACTCTCTGCCCCTCGCTCTCTCTGTGTCCCTCGCTCTCTGTGTGTCCCTCGCTCTTTCTGTGTCCCCCGCTCTCTGTGTCCCTCGCGCTCTCTGTGTCGCTCGTGCTCTCTGTGTCCCTTGCTCTCTGTGTCCCTCGCTCTCTGTTTGTCCCTCGCTCTCTCTGTGTCCCTCGCTCTCTCTGTGACCCTCGCTCTCTGTGTCCCTCGCTCTCTGTGTCCCTCGCGCTCTCTGTGTCCCACGCGCTCTCTGTGTCCGTCGCGCTCTCTGTGTCCCACGTTCTCTGTGTCCCTCGCGCTCTGTGTCCCTCAATCTCTGTGTCCCTCTCTCACTCTGTGTCCCTCGCTCTCTGTGTCCCACACTCTCTGTGTCCCTCGATCTCTGTGTCCCTCGCGCTCACTGTGTCCCTCACGCTCTCTGTGTCCCTCGCTCTCTCTGTGTCCCTCACTCTCTGTGTCCCACACTCTCTGTGTCCCTCTCTCTCTCTGTGTCCCTCACTCTGTGTCCCTCGCTCTCTGTGTCCCACACTCTCTGTGTCCCTCGCTCTCTGTGTCCCTCGTGCTCTGTGTCCCTCGCTCTTTGTGTCCCACACTCTCTCTTTCCCTCACTCTCTGTGTCCCTCGCTCTCTGTGTCCCTCACTCTCTCTGTGTCCCTCGCTCTCTGTGTCCCTCGCTCTCTGTTTCCCTCGCCCTCTGTGTCCCTCGCTCTCTCTGTGTCCCTCGTGCTCTGTGTCCCTCGCTCTTTGTGTCCCTCGCTCTCTCTGTGTCCCTCGCGCTATCTTTGTAGCTCGGTCTGTGACCCTCGCTCTGTCTGTGTCCCTCCTTTTCTGTGTGTCCCTCGCTCTCGCTGTGTCCCTCGCGCTCTCTGTGTCCCTCGCTCTCTCTGTGTCCCTCACTCTCTCTGTGTCCCTCGCTCTCCCTGAGTCGCTCACTCTCTCTGTGTCCCTCGCTCTCTCTATGTCCCTCCCTCTCTGTGTTCCTCACTCTGTGTGTCTCTCACTCTCTCTGTGCCCCTCACTCTCTGTGACCCTCACTCTCTCTGTGTCCCTCACTCTCTCTCTTTCCCTCACTCTCTCTCTGGCCCTCGCTCTCTGTGTCGGTGACTCTCTCTGTGTCCCTCGCTCTCTGTGTCCCTCGCTCGCTGTGTCCCTCACTCTCAACGTGTCCCACACTCTCAGTGTCCCTCGGTCTCTCCGTGTGTCCCTCGCTCTCTGTGTCCCTTGCCCTTTGTGTCCCTCGCTCTCTGTGTCCCTCACTCTTTGTGTCCCTCATGCTCAGTGCTACTCGCTCTCTGTGTCCCTCGCTCTCTGTGTCCCACACTCTCTGTGTCCCTCGCACTCTGTGTCCCTCACTCTCTGTGTCCCTCACTCTCTGTGTCCCTCACTCTCAGTGTCCATCGATCTATGTGTCCCACACTCTCGGTGTCCCTCGATCTATGTGTCCCACACTCTCTGTGTCCCTCGCTCTCTGTGTCCCTCACTCTCTCTGTGTGTCCCTCGCTCTCTGTGTCCCTCGCTCTCTCTGTTTCCCTCGCTCTCTGTGTTCCTCACTCTCTGTGTCCCTCACTCTCTCTGTGTGACCCTCGCTCTCTATGTCCCTCGCTCTCTCTGTGTCCCTGGCTCTGTCTGTGTCCCTCGCTCGCTCTGTGTGTCCCTCGCTCTCTGTGTCCCTCGCTCTCTGTGTCCCTCGCTCTCTCTGTGTCCCACACTCTCTGTGTCCCTCGCTCTCTGTGTCCCTCGCGCTCTCTGTGTCCCTCGCGCTCTCTGTGTCACTCGCTCTCGGTGTCCCACACTCTCTCAGTGTGTCCCTCACTCTCTGTATCCTTCACTCTCTAAGTGTCCCTCGCTCTCTGTGTCCCTTGCTCTCTGTGACTCTCACTCTTTCTCTGTCCCTCGCGGTCTCTGTGTCCCTCCCGGTGTCTGTGTCGCTCGCGCTCTCTGTGTCCCTCGCGCTCTCTGTGTCACTCGTGCTCTCTGTGTCCTTCGCACTCTGTGTCCCTCGCTCTCTCTGTGTCTCTCGCTCTCTGTGTCCCTCGCTCCCTCTCTGCCCCTCGCTCTCTCTGTGTCCCTCGCTCGCTGTGTGTCCCTCTCTCTCTCTGTGTCCCTCGCTCTCTGTGTCCCTCGCTCTGTCTCTGCCCCTCACTCTCTCTGAGTCCCTAGCTCTCTGTGTCCCTTGCTCTCTCTGTGTCCCTCGCTCACTGTGTCCCTCGCTCTCTGTGTCCCTCACTCTCTCTGTGTCCCTCACTCTCTCTGAGTCCCTCGCTCTCTGTGTCCCTTGCTCTCTCTGTGTCCCTCGCTCTCTGTGTCCCTCACTCTCTCTGTGTCCCTTGCTCTCTCTGTCTCCCTCGCTCTCTCTGTGTCCCTCGCTCTCCCTGTGTCCCTGGTTTTGTGTCCCTCGCTCTGCCTATGTCACTCCCTTTCTGTGTGTCCCTCGCGCTCGCAGTGTCCCTCGCGCTCGCATTGTCCCTCGCGCTCTGTGTCCCTCGCTCTCTGTGTCCCTCGCTCTCTGTGTCCCTCGCTCTCTGTGTCCCTTGCTCACTCTCTGCCCCTCGCTCTCTCTGTGTCCCTCGCTCTCTGTGTGTCCCTCGCTCTTTCTGTGTCCACCGCTCTCTGTGTCCCTCGCGCTCTCTGTGTCGCTCGTGCTCTCTGTGTCCCTTGCTCTCTGTGTCCCTCGCTCTCTGTTTGTCCCTCGCTCTCTCTGTGTCCCTCGCTCTCTCTGTGACCCTCGCTCTCTGTGTCCCTCGCTCTCTGTGTCCCTCGCGCTCTCTGTGTCCCACACTCTCTGTGTCCCTCTCTCTCTCTGTGTCCCTCACTCTCTGTGTCCCTCGCTCTCTGTGTCCCACACTCTCTGTGTCCCTCGCTCTCTGTGTACCCGTGCTCTGTGTCCCTCGCTCTTTGTGTCCCACACTCTCTGTTTCCCTCACTCTCTGTGTCCCTCGCTCTCTGTGTCCCACACTCTCTGTGTCCCTCGCTCTCTGTGTCCCTCACTCTCTGTGCCCCTCACTCTCTGTGTCCATCGATCTATGTGTCCCACACTCTCGGTGTCCCTCGATCTATGTGTCCCACACTCTCTGTGTCCCTCGCTCTCTGTGTCCCTCACTCTCTCTGTGTGTCCCTCGCTCTCTGTGTCCCTCGCTCTCTCTGTTTCCCTCGCTCTCTGTGTTCCTCACTCTCTGTGTCCCTCACTCTCTCTGTGTGACCCTCGCTCTCTATGTCCCTCGCTCTCTCTGTGTCCCTGGCTCTGTCTGTGTCCCTCGCTCTCTCTGTGTGTCCCTCGCTCTCTGTGTCCCTCGCTCTCTGTGTCCCTCGCTCTCTCTGTGTCCCACACTCTCTGTGTCCCTCGCTCTCTGTGTCCCTCGCGCTCTCTGTGTCCCTCGCGCTCTCTGTGTCACTCGCTCTCGGTGTCCCACACTCTCTCAGTGTGTCCCTCACTCTCTGTATCCTTCACTCTCTAAGTGTCCCTCGCTCTCTGTGTCCCTTGCTCTCTGTGACCCTCGCTCTCTCTGTGTCCCCCACTCTCTCTCTGTCCCTCGCGGTCTCTGTGTCCCTCCCGGTGTCTGTGTCGCTCGCGCTCTCTGTGTCCCTCGCGCTCTCTGTGTCACTCGTGCTCTCTGTGTCCTTCGCACTCTGTGTCCCTCGCTCTCTCCGTGTCTCTCGCTCTCTGTGTCCCTCGCTCCCTCTCTGCCCCTCGCTCTCTCTGTGTCCCTCGCTCGCTGTGTGTCCCTCTCTCTCTCTGTGTCCCTCGCTCGCTGTGTGTCCCTCGCTCTCTCTGTGTCCCTGGCTCTCTGTGTCCCTCGCGCTCTCTGTGTCCCTCACTCTCTCTGTGTCCCTGGCTCTCTCTGTGTCCCTCGCTCTCTCTGTGTCCCTCACTCTCTGTGTGTCCCTCGCTCTCTCTGTGTCCCTCCATTTCTGTGTGTCCCTCGCTCTCTCTGAGTCCCTCGCGCTCTCTGTGTCCCTGGCTCTCTCTGTGTCCCTCGCTCTCTGTGCCCCCCGCTCTCTGTGTCCCTCACTCTCTCTGTGTCCCTCGCTCTCTGTGTCCCTCGCTCTCACTGTGTCCCTCGCTCTCTCTGTGTCCCTCACTCTCTGTGTGTCCCTCGCTCTCTCTGTGTCCCTCGCTCTCTGTGTCCCTCGCTCTCCCTGTGTCCCTCGCTCTCTCTGTGTCCCTCGCTCTCTCTGTGTCCCTCACTCTCTCTGTGTCCCTTGCTCTCTCTGTGTCCCTCGCTCTCCCTGTGTCCCTGGTTTTGTGTCCCTCGCTCTGCCTATGTCACTCCCTTTCTGTGTGTCCCTCGCGCTCGCAGTGTCCCTCGCGCTCGCATTGTCCCTCGCGCTCTGTGTCCCTCACTCTCTCTGTGTCCCTCGCGCTCTGTGTCCCTCACTCTATCTGTGTCCCTCGCTCTCTGTGTCCCTCGCTCTCTCTGTGTCCCTCGCGCTCTGTGTCCCTCACTCTCTCTGTGTCCCTCACTCTCTGTATCCCTCACTCTCTCTGTGTCCCTCGCTCTCTGTGTCCCTCGCTCTCTGTGTCCCTCGCTCTCTGTGTGTCCCTCGCTCTCTCTGTGTCCCTCGCTCTCTCTGTGTCCCTCGCTCTCTGTGTCCCTCGCTCTCTGTGTCCCTTGCTCTCTCTGTGTCCCTCGCTCTCTGTGTCCCTCGCTCTCTCTGTGTCCCTCGCGCTCTGTGTCCCTCACTCTCTCTGTGTCCCTCACTCTCCGTATCCCTCACTCTCTCTGTGTCCCTCGCTCTCTGTGTCCCTCGCTCTCTGTGTCCCTCGCTCTCTGTGTGTCCCTCGCTCTCTCTGTGTCCCTCGCTCTCTCTGTGTCCCTCGCTCTCTGTGTCCCTTGCTCTCTCTGTGTCCCTCGCTCTCTCTGTGTCCCTCGCTCTCTGTGTCCCTCGCTCTCTCTGTGTCCCTCGCTCACTCTGTGTCCCTCGCTCTCACTGTGTGTCCCTCGCTCTCTCTGTGTCCCTCGCTCTCTCTGTGTCCCTCGCTCTCTCTGTGTCCCTTGCTCTCTCTGTGTCCCTCGCTCACTCTGTGTCCCTCGCTCTCCCTGTGTCCCTGGTTTTGTGTCCCTCGCTCTGCCTATGTCACTCCCTTTCTGTGTGTCCCTCGCGCTCGCATTGTCCCTCGCGCTCTGCGTCCCTCACTCTCTCTGTGTCCCTCACTCTCTGTGTCCCTCGCTCTCCGTGTCCCACACTCTCTCTGTGTCCCTCGCTCTCTGTGTCCCTCGCTCTCTGTGTCCCTCGCTCTCTCTGTGTCCCTCGCTCTCTCTGTGTCCCTCGTTCTCTGTGTGTCCCTCGCTCTGTGTGTCCCTCGCTCTCTGTGTGTCCCTCGCTCTTTCTGTGTCCCTCGCTCTCTTTGTCCCTCGCGCTCTCTGTGTCGCTCGTGCTCTCTGTGTCCCTCGCTCTCTGTGTCCCTCGCTCTCTGTTTGTCCCTTGCTCTCTCTGTGTCCCTCGCTCTCTCTGTGACCCTCGCTCTCTGTGTCCCTCGCGCTCTCTGTGTCCCTCGCGCTCTCTGTGTCCCTCGCGCTTTCTGTGTCCTTCGCGCTCTCTGTGTCCCTCGTTCTCTGTGTCCCTCGCTCTCTGTGTCCCTCAATCTCTGTGTCCCTCTCTCACTCTGTGTCCCTCGCTCTCTGTGTCCCACACTCTCTGTGTCCCTCGCTCTCTGTGTCCCTCGCGCTCACTGTGTCCCTCACGCTCTCTGTGTCCCTCGCTCTCTGTGTCCCTCGCGCTCACTGTGTCCCTCGCGCACTCTGTGTCCCTGGCTCTCTCTGTGTCCCTCGCTCACTGTGTCCCTCGCTCTCTGTGTCCCTCGCTCTCTCTGTGTCCCTCGCTCTCTTTGTGTCCCTCGCTCTCTCTGTGTCCCTCGCTCTCTGTGTCCCTCGCTCTCTGTGTCCCTCGCTCTCTGTGTCCCTCGCTCTCTGTGTGTCCCTCACTCTCCCTGTGTCCCTCGCTCTCTCTGTCCCTCGCTCTCTATGTCCCTCGCTCTCTCTGTGTCCCCCACTCTCTCTCTGTCCCTCACGCTCTCTGTGTCCCTCGCGCTCTCTGTGTCGCTCGCGCTCTCTGTGTCCCTCGCTCTCTCTGTGTCGCTCGCGTTCCCTGTGTCCCTCGCTCTCTGTGTCCCTCGCTCTCTGTGTGTCCCTCGCTATCTCTGTGTCCCTCGCTCTCTGAGTACCTCACTCTCTCTCTGCCCCTCGCTCTCTCTGTGTCCCTCGCTCTCTGTTTGCCCCTCGCTCTCTCTGTGTCCCTTGCACTCTGTGTGTCCCTCGCTCTCTCTGTGTCCCTCGCTCTCTGTGTCCCTCACTCTCGATGTGTCCCTCATTCTCGCTGTGTCCCTCGCGCTCTCTGTGTCCCTCGCGCTCTCTGTGTCCCTCGCGCTCTCTGTGTCCCACGCTCTCTCTGTGTCCCTCGCTCTCTGTGTCCCTCGCTTTCTGTGTCCCTCACTCTCTGTGACCCTCGCTCTCTGTGTGTCCCTCGCTCTCTCTGTGTCCCTCGCTCTCTGTGTCCCTCGCTCTCTCTCTGCCCCTCGCTCTCTCTGTGTCCCCCGCTCTCTGTGTGTCCCTCGCTCTCTGTGTGTCCCTCCCTCTCTCTGTGTCCCTCACTCTCGCTGTGTCCCTCATTCTCGCTGTGTCCCTCCCTCTCTCTGTGTCCCTCGCTCGCTGTGTTCCTCTCCCCCAACATGTCCTCCTCTCTTTGTCTCTCTCGCTTTGTCCCTCTCTCTCTCTGTCCCACTCTCACTCGCTGTGTCCCTCTCTGTCCCTCTCTCTCTGTCCATCGCTCTGTGTCCCTCGCTCTCTGTGTCCATCGCGCTCTCTGTGTCCCTCGCGCTCTCTGTGCCCCTCGCGCTATCTGTCTCCCTCATTGTTTGTGTCCCTCGCTCTCTGTGATCCTCACTCTCTGTGTCCCACACTCACTCTGTGTCCCTCGCTCTTTGTGTCCCAAACTGACTGTGTCCCTTGCTCTCTGTGTCCCTCGCGCTCTCTGTACCCCTCGCGCTCTCTGTGTCCTTCACGCTCTCTGTGTCCCTCGCGCTCTCTGTGTCCCTGGCTCTCTCTGTGTCCCTCGCTCTCTGTGTCCCTCGCTCTCTGTGTCCCTCGCTCTATCTGTGTCCCTCGATCTCCCTGTGTCCCTCAGTCTGTGTCCCTCGCTTTGTCTATGTACCTCCCTTTCTGTGTGTCCCTCGCGCTCGCAGTGTCCCTCGCGCTCGCAGTGTCCCTCGGGCTCTGTGTCCCTCGCTCTCTATGTCCCTCGCTCTCTGTGTCTCTCGCTCTCTCTGTGTCACTCGCGCTCTCTGTGTCCCTCGCTCTCTCTGTGTCCCTCGCTCTCTGTGTCCCTCACTCTCTCTGTGTGACCCTCGCTCTCTGTGTCCCTCGCTCTCTGTGTCCCTCGTTCTCTCTGTGTGTCCCTCGCTCTTTATGTCCCTCGCTCTCTCTGTGTCCCTGGCTCTGTCTGTGTCCCTCGCTCTCTCTGTGTGTCCCTCGCTCTCTGTGTCCCTCGCTCTCTGTGTGTCCCTCTATCTCTGTGTGACCCTCGCTCTCTGGTCCCTCGCTCTCTGTGTCCCTCGCTCTCTCTGTGTGTCCCTCGCTCTTTATGTCCCTCGCTCTCTCTGTGTCCCTCACTCTCTCTGTGTCCCACACTCTCTGTGTCCCTCGCTCTCTCTGTGTCCCTCACTCTCTGTGTCCCTCGCTCTCTGTGTCCCACACTCTCTGTGTCCCTCGCTCTCTGTGTCCCTTGCTCTCTGTGTCTCTCGCTCTCTCTGTGTCCCTCGCTCTCTGTGTCCCTCGCTCTCTGTGTCCCTCGCTCTCACTGTGTCATTCGTGCTCTGTGTCCCTCGCACTTTGTGTCCCTCACTCTCTGTGTCCCTCGCTCTCTCTGTGTCCCTCGCGCTATCTTTGTAGCTCGGTCTGTGACCCTCGCTCTGTCTGTGTCCCTCCCTTTCTGTGTGTCCCTAGCTCTCGCTGTGTCCCTCGCTCTCTCTGTGTCCCTCGCTTTCTGTGTGTCACTCGCTCACTCTGTGTCCCTCGCTCTGTCTGAGTCCCTCGTTCTGTGACCCTCGCTCGGTCTGTGTCCCTACCTTTCTGTGTGTCCACCGCGCTCTCTGTGTCGCTCGTGCTCTCTGTGTTCCTCGCTCTCTGTGACCCTCGCTCTCTGTGTGTCCCTCGCTCTCTCTGTGTCCCTCGCTCTCTGTGTCCCTCGCTCTCTCTCTGCCCCTCGCTCTCTCTGTGTCCCCCGCTCTCTGTGTGTCCCTCGCTCTCTGTGTGTCCCTCCCTCTCTCTGTGTCCCTCACTCTCGCTGTGTCCCTCATTCTCGCTGTGTCCCTCCCTCTCTCTGTGTCCCTCGCTCTCTGTGTTCCTCTCCCCCAACGTGTCCTCCTCTCTTTGTCTCTCTCGCTTTGTCCCTCTCTCTCTCTGTCCCACTCTCACTCGCTGTGTCCCTCTCTGTCCCTCTCTCTCTGTCCATCGCTCTGTGTCCCTCGCTCTCTGTGTCCATCGCGCTCTCTGTGTCCCTCGCGCTCTCTGTGCCCCTCGCGCTATCTGTGTCCCTCATTGTTTGTGTCCCTCGCTCTCTGTGATCCTCACTCTCTGTGTCCCACACTCACTCTGTGTCCCTCGCTCTTTGTGTCCCAAACTGACTGTGTCCCTCGCTCTCTGTGTCCCTCGCGCTCTCTGTACCCCTCGTGCTCTCTGTGTCCCTCACGCTCTCTGTGTCCCTCGCGCTCTCTGTGTCCCTGGCTCTCTCTGTGTCCCTCGCTCTCTGTGTCCCTCGCTCTCTGTGTCCCTCGCTCTATCTGTGTCCCTCGATCTCCCTGTGTCCCTCAGTCTGTGTCCCTCGCTTTGTCTATGTACCTCCCTTTCTGTGTGTCCCTCGCGCTCGCAGTGTCCCTCGCGCTCGCAATGTCCCTCGCGCTCTGTGTCCCTCGCTCTCTATGTCCCTCGCTCTCTGTGTCTCTCGCTCTCTGTGTGTCACTCGCGCTCTCTGTGTCCCTCGCTCTCTCTGTGTCCCTCGCTCTCTGTGTCCCTCACTCTCTCTGTGTGACCCTCGCTCTCTGTGTCCCTCGCTCTCTGTGTCCCTCGTTCTCTCTGTGTGTCCCTCGCTCTTTATGTCCCTCGCTCTCTCTGTGTCCCTGGCTCTGTCTGTGTCCCTCGCTCTCTCTGTGTGTCCCTCGCTCTCTGTGTCCCTCGCTCTCTGTGTGTCCCTCTATCTCTGTGTGACCCTCGCTCTTTGGTGCCTCGCTCTCTGTGTCCCTCGCTCTCTCTGTGTGTCCCTCGCTCTTTATGTCCCTCGCTCTCTCTGTGTCCCTCACTCTCTCTGTGTCCCACGCTCTCTGTGTCCCTCGCTCTCTCTGTGTCCCTCACTCTCTGTGTCCCTCGCTCTCTGTGTCCCACACTCTCTGTGTCCCTCGCTCTCTGTGTCCCTTGCTCTCTGTGTCCCTCGCTCTCTCTGTGTCCGTCGCTCTCTGTGTCCCTCGCTCTCTGTGTCCCTCGCTCTCTGTGTCCCTCGCTCTCACTGTGTCATTCGTGCTCTGTGTCCCTCGCACTTTGTGTCCCTCGCTCTCTCTGTGTCCCTCGCGCTATCTTTGTAGCTCGGTCTGTGACCCTCGCTCTGTCTGTGTCCCTCCCTTTCTGTGTGTCCCTAGCTCTCGCTGTGTCTCTCGCTCTCTCTGTGTCCCTCGCTCTCTCTGTGACCCTCGCTCTCTGTGTCCCTCGCGCTCTCTGTGTCCCTCGCGCTCTCTGTGTCCCTCGCGCTTTCTGTGTCCTTCGCGCTCTCTGTGTCCCTCGTTCTCTGTGTCCCTCGCTCTCTGTGTCCCTCAATCTCTGTGTCCCTCTCTCACTCTGTGTCCCTCGCTCTCTGTGTCCCACACTCTGTGTCCCTCGCTCTCTGTGTCCCTCGCGCTCACTGTGTCCCTCACGCTCTCTGTGTCCCTCGCTCTCTGTGTCCCTCGCGCTCACTGTGTCCCTCACGCTCTCTGTGTCCCTCGCTCTCTGTGTCCCTGGCTCTCTCTGTGTCCCTCGCTCACTGTGTCCCTCGCTCTCTCTGTGTCCCTCGCTCTCTCTGTGTCCCTCGCTCTCTCTGTGTCCCTCGCTCTCTGTGTCCCTCACTCTCTGTGTCCCTCGCTCTCTGTGTCCCTCGCTCTCTGTGTCCCTCGCTCTCTGTGTGTCCCTCACTCTCCCTGTGTCCATCGCTCTCTCTGTCCCTCGCTCTCTATGTCCCTCGCTCTCTCTGTGTCCCCCACTCTCTCTCTGTCCCTCACGCTCTCTGTGTCCCTCGCGCTCTCTGTGTCGCTCGCGCTCTCTGTGTCCCTCGCGCTCTCTGTGTCGCTCGCGTTCCCTGTGTCCCTCGCTCTCTGTGTCCCTCGCTCTCTGTGTGTCCCTCGCTATCTCTGTGTCCCTCGTTCTCTGAGTACCTCACTCTCTCTCTGCCCCTCGCTCTCTCTGTGTCCCTCGCTCTCTGTGTGCCCCTCGCTCTCTCTGTGTCCCTTGCACTCTGTGTGTCCCTCGCTCTCTCTGTGTCCCTCGCTCTCTGTGTCCCTCACTCTCGATGTGTCCCTCATTCTCGCTGTGTCCCTCGCTCTCTCTGTGTCCCTCGCTCTCTGTGACCCTCTCCTCCTACATGTCCCCCTCTCTTTGTCTCTCTCGCTGTGTCCCTCTCTCTCTCTGTCCCACTCTCACTCGCTGTGTCCCTCTCTGTCCCTCTCTCTCTGTCCATCGCTCTGTGTTCCTCGCTCTCTGTGTCCCTCGCGCTCTCTGTGTCCCACGCTCTCTCTGTGTCCCTCGCTCTCTGTGTCCCTCGCTCTCTCTGTGTGGTACCCTCGCTCTCTGTGTGCCTGGCTCTCTCTGTGTCCCTGGCTCTGTCTGTGTCCCTCGCTCTCTCTCTGTGTCCCTCGCTCTCTGTGTCCCTCGCTCTCTGTATCCCTCGCGCTCTCTGTGTGCCTCGCTCTGTCTGTGTCCCTCACTCTCTCTGTGTCCCACACTCTCTGTGTCCCTCGCTCTCTCTGTGTCCCTCACTCTCTGTGTCCCTCGCTCTCTGTGTCCCACACTCTCTGTGTCCCTCGCTCTCTGTGTCCCTTGCTCTCTGTGTCCCCCGCTCTCTCTGTGTCCCTCGCTCTCTGTGTCCCTCGCTCTCTGTGTCCCTCGCTCTCTGTGTCCCTCGCTCTCACTGTGTCATTCGTGCTCTGTGTCCCTCGCACTTTGTGTCCCTCGCTCTCTCTGTGTCCCTCGCGCTATCTTTGTAGCTCGGTCTGTGACCCTCGCTCTGTCTGTGTCCCTCCCATTCTGTGTGTCCCTCGCTCTCGCTGTGTCCCTCGCGCTCTCTGTGTCCCTCGCTCTCTCTGTGTCCCTCACTCTCTCTGTGTCCCTCGCTCTCCCTGAGTCGCGCACTCTCTCTGTGTCCCTTGCTCTCTCTGGGTCCCTCGCTCTCTGTGTCCCTCGCTCTCTCTGTGTCCCTCACTCTCTCTCTGTCCCTCACTCTCTCTCTGGCCCTCACTCTCTGTGTCGGTGACTCTCTCTGTGTCCCTCGCTCTCTGTGTCCCTCGCTCTCTGTGTCCCTCACTCTCTCTGTGTCCCACACTCTCTGTGTCCCTCGCTCTCTCTGTGTGTCCCTCGCTCTCTGTGTCCCACAGTCTCTGTGTCCCTCGATCTCTCCGTGTGTCCCTCGCTCTCTGTGTCCCTCACTCTTTGTGCCCCTGATGCTCTGTGCTACTCGCTCTCTGTGTCCCTCGCTCTCTGTGTCCCCCACTCTCTATGTCCCTCGCTCTCACTGTGTCCCTGGCTCTGTCTGTTTCCCTCGCTCTCTCTGTGTGTCCCTCGCTCTCTGTGTCCATCGCTCTCTCTGTGTCCCTCGCTCTCTCTGTGTCCCTCAGTCTCTCTGTGTCCCACACTCTCTGTGGCCCTCGCTCTCTGTGTCCCTCGCGCTCTCTGTGTCCCTCGCACTCTCTGTGTCACTCGCTCTCTGTGTCCCACACTCTCTCAGTGTGTCCCTCACTCTCTGTATCCTTCACTCTCTAAGTGTCCCTCGCTCTCTGTGTCCCTTGCTCTCTGTGACCCTCGCTCTCTCTGTGTCCCACACTCTCTCTCTGTCCCTCGCGGTCTCTGTGTCCCTCCCGGTGTATGTGTCGCTCGCGCTCTCTGTGTCCGTCGCGCTCTCTGTGTCCCTCGCGCTCTCTGTGCCTTCGCTCTCTCTGGGTCCCTCGCTCTCTCTGTCCCTCGCTCTCTCTCTGCCCCTCGCTCTCTCTGTGTCCCTCGCTCGCTGTGTGTCCCTCGCTCTCTCTGTGTCCCTGGCTCTCTGTGTCCCTCGCTCTCTCTCTGCCCCTTGCTCTCTCTGTGTCCCTCGATCGCTCTGTGTCCCTTGCTCTCTGTGTCCCTCGCGCTCTCTGTGTCCCTCGCGCTCTCTGTGTCCCTCGCGCTCTCTGTGTCCCTCGCTCTCTGTGTCCCTCACTCTCTGTGTCCCTTACTCACTCTGTGTCCCTCGCTCTCTGTGTCCCTCGCTCTCTGTGTCCCACACTCTCTGTGTCCCTCACTCTCTGTGTCCCTCGCTCTCTCTGTGTCCCTGTCTCTCTGTGTGTCCCTCGCGCTCTCTGTGTCCCTGGCTCTCTCTCTGTCCCTCGCGCTCTCTGTGTCCTGGCTCTCTCTCTGTCCCTCGCGCTCTCTGTGTCCTGGCTCTCTCTGTGTCACTCGCTCTCTGTGTCCCTGGCTCTCTCTGTGTCCCTCGCGCTCTCTGTGTCCCTGGCTCTCTCTCCGTCCCTCGCGCTCTCTGTGTCCTGGCTCTCTCTGAGTCCCTCGCGATCTCTGTGTCCCTGGCTCTCTCTGTGTCCCACACTCTCTGTGTCCCACACTCTCTGTGTCCCTCGCGCTTTCTGTGTCACTCGCGCCCTCTGTGTCCATCGCGCCCTCTGTGTCCCTGGCTCTCTCTGTGCCCCTCGCTCTCTCTGTGTCCCTCGCTCTCTGTGTCCCTCGCTCTCTGTGTCCCTCGCTCTCTGTGTCCCTCACTCTCAGTGTGTCCCTCGCTCTCTGTGTCCCTTGCTCTCTCTGTGTGCCTCACTCTCTGTGTGCCTCACTCTCTGTGTGTCCCTCGCTCTCTGTGTCCCTTGCTCTCTCTGTGCCGCTCGCTCTCTGTGCCCCTCGCTCTGTGTCCCTCGCTCTCTGTGTCCCTCGCTCTCTGTGTGTCCCTCGCTCTCTGTGTCCCTCACTCACTCTGTGTCCCTCGCTCTCTCTGTGTCCCTCGCTCTCTGTGTTCCTCACTCTCTGTGTCCCTCACTCTCTCTCTGTGTCCCTCGTGCTCTCTGTGTCCCTCAGCCTCTGTGTCCCTCGCTCTCTCTGTGTGGTACCCTCGCTCTCTGTGTCCCTGGCTCTCTCTGTGTCCCTGGCTCTGTCTGTGTCCCTCGCTCTCTCTCTGTGTCCCTCGCTCTCTGTGTCCCTCGCTCTCTGTATCCCTCGCGCTCTCTGTGTGCCTCGCTCTCTCTATGTCCCTCACTCTCTCAGTGTCCCTCCCTTTCTGTGTGTCACTCGCTCACTCTGTGTCCCTCGCTCTGTCTGAGTCCCTACCGTTCTGTGTGTCCATCGCGCTCTCTGTGTCGCTCGTTCTCTCTGTGTTCCTCGCTCTCTGTGACCCTCGCTCTCTGTGTGTCCCTCACTCTCTCTGTGTCCCTCGCTCTCTGTGTCCCTCGCTCTCTCTGTGTCCCCCGCTCTCTGTGTGTCCCTCGCTCTCTGTGTGTCCCTCCCTCTCTCTGTGTCCCTCACTCTCACTGTGTCCCTCATTCTCGCTGTGTCCCTCCCTCTCTCTGTGTCCCTCGCTCTCTGTGTTTCTCTCCCCCAACGTGTCCTCCTCTCTTTGTCTCTCTCGCTTTGTCCCTCTCTCTCTCTGTCCCACTCTCACACGCTGTGTCCCTCTCTGTCCCTCTCTCTCTGTCCATCGCTCTGTGTCCCTCGCTCTCTGTGTCCATCGGCTCTCTGTGTCCCTCGCGCTCTCTGTGCCCCTCGCGCTATCTGTGTCCCTCATTGTTTGTGTCCCTCGCTCTCTGTGATCCTCACTCTCTGTGTCCTCACTCACTCTGTGTCCCTCGCTCTTTGTGACCCAAACTGACTGTGTCCCTCGCTCTCTGTGTCCCTCGCGCTCTCTGTACCCCTCGCGCTCTCTGTACCCCTCGCGCTCTCTGTGTCCTTCACGCTCTCTGTGTCCCTCGCGCTCTCTGTGTCCCTGGCTCTCTCTGTGTCCCTCGCTCTCTGTGTCCCTCGCTCTCTGTGTCCCTCGCTCTATCTGTGTCCCTCGATCTCCCTGTGTCCCTCAGTCTGTGTCCCTCGCTTTGTCTATGTACCTCCCTTTCTGTGTGTCCCTCGCGCTCGCAGTGTCCCTCGCGCTCGCAGTGTCCCTCGGGCTCTGTGTCCCTCGCTCTCTATGTCCCTCGCTCTCTGTGTCTCTCGCTCTCTCTGTGTCACTCGCGCTCTCTGTGTCCCTCGCTCTCTCTGTGTCCCTCGCTCTCTGTGTCCCTCACTCTCTCTGTGTGACCCTCGCTCTCTGTGTCCCTCGCTCTCTGTGTCCCTCGTTCTCTCTGTGTGTCCCTCGCTCTTTATGTCCCTCGCTCTCTCTGTGTCCCTGGCTCTGTCTGTGTCCCTCGCTCTCTCTGTGTGTCCCTCGCTCTCTGTGTCCCTCGCTCTCTGTGTGTCCCTCTATCTCTGTGTGACCCTCGCTCTCTGGTCCCTCGCTCTCTGTGTCCCTCGCTCTCTCTGTGTGTCCCTCGCTCTTTATGTCCCTCGCTCTCTCTGTGTCCCTCACTCTCTCTGTGTCCCACACTCTCTGTGTCCCTCGCTCTCTCTGTGTCCCTCACTCTCTGTGTCCCTCGCTCTCTGTGTCCCACACTCTCTGTGTCCCTCGCTCTCTGTGTCCCTTGCTCTCTGTGTCTCTCGCTCTCTCTGTGTCCCTCGCTCTCTGTGTCCCTCGCTCTCTGTGTCCCTCGCTCTCTGTGTCCCTCGCTCTCACTGTGTCATTCGTGCTCTGTGTCCCTCGCACTTTGTGTCTCTCGCTCTCTCTGTGTCCCTCGCGCTATCTTTGTAGCTCGGTCTGTGACCCTCGCTCTGTCTGTGTCCCTCCCTTTCTGTGTGTCCCTAGCTCTCGCTGTGTCCCTCGCTCTCTCTGTGTCCCTCGCTTTCTGTGTGTCACTCGCTCACTCTGTGTCCCTCGCTCTGTCTGAGTCCCTCGTTCTGTGACCCTCGCTCGGTCTGTGTCCCTACCTTTCTGTGTGTCCACCGCGCTCTCTGTGTCGCTCGTGCTCTCTGTGTTCCTCGCTCTCTGTGACCCTCGCTCTCTGTGTGTCCCTCGCTCTCTCTGTGTCCCTCGCTCTCTGTGTCCCTCGCTCTCTCTCTGCCCCTCGCTCTCTCTGTGTCCCTCGCTCTCTGTGTGTCCCTCGCTCTCTCTGTGTCCCTCGCTCTCTCTGTGTCCCTCGCTCTCTGTGTCCCTCGCTCTCTGTGTCCCTTGCTCTCTCTGTGTCCCTCGCTCTCTCTGTGTCCCTCGCTCTCTGTGTCCCTCGCTCTCTCTGTGTCCCTCGCTCACTCTGTGTCCCTCGCTCTCACTGTGTGTCCCTCGCTCTCTCTGTGTCCCTCGCTCTCTCTGTGTCCCTCGCTCTCTCTGTGTCCCTCACTCTCTCTGTGTCCCTTGCTCTCTCTGTGTCCCTCGCTCACTCTGTGTCCCTCGCTCTCCCTGTGTCCCTGGTTTTGTGTCCCTCGCTCTGCCTATGTCACTCCCTTTCTGTGTGTCCCTCGCGCTCGCATTGTCCCTCGCGCTCTGCGTCCCTCACTCTCTCTGTGTCCCTCACTCTCTGTGTCCCTCGCTCTCCGTGTCCCACACTCTCTCTGTGTCCCTCGCTCTCTGTGTCCCTCGCTCTCTGTGTCCCTCGCTCTCTCTGTGTCCCTCGCTCTCTCTGTGTCCCTCGTTCTCTGTGTGTCCCTCGCTCTGTGTGTCCCTCGCTCTCTGTGTGTCCCTCGCTCTTTCTGTGTCCCTCGCTCTCTTTGTCCCTCGCGCTCTCTGTGTCGCTCGTGCTCTCTGTGTCCCTCGCTCTCTGTGTCCCTCGCTCTCTGTTTGTCCCTCGCTCTCTCTGTGTCCCTCGCTCTCTCTGTGACCCTCGCTCTCTGTGTCCCTCGCGCTCTCTGTGTCCCTCGCGCTCTCTGTGTCCCTCGCGCTTTCTGTGTCCTTCGCGCTCTCTGTGTCCCTCGTTCTCTGTGTCCCTCGCTCTCTGTGTCCCTCAATCTCTGTGTCCCTCTCTCACTCTGTGTCCCTCGCTCTCTGTGTCCCACACTCTCTGTGTCCCTCGCTCTCTGTGTCCCTCGCGCTCACTGTGTCCCTCACGCTCTCTGTGTCCCTCGCTCTCTGTGTCCCTCGCGCTCACTGTGTCCCTCGCGCACTCTGTGTCCCTGGCTCTCTCTGTGTCCCTCGCTCACTGTGTCCCTCGCTCTCTGTGTCCCTCGCTCTCTCTCTGTCCCTCGCTCTCTCTGTGTCCCTCGCTCTCTCTGTGTCCCTCGCTCTCTGTGTCCCTCACTCTCTGTGTCCCTCGCTCTCTGTGTCCCTCGCTTTCTGTGTCCCTCGCTCTCTGTGTGTCCCTCACTCTCCCTGTGTCCCTCGCTCTCTCTGTCCCTCGCTCTCTATGTCCCTCGCTCTCTCTGTGTCCCCCACTCTCTCTCTGTCCCTCACGCTCTCTGTGTCCCTCGCGCTCTCTGTGTCGCTCGCGCTCTCTGTGTCCCTCGCTCTCTCTGTGTCGCTCGCGTTCCCTGTGTCCCTCGCTCTCTGTGTCCCTCGCTCTCTGTGTGTCCCTCGCTATCTCTGTGTCCCTCGCTCTCTGAGTACCTCACTCTCTCTCTGCCCCTCGCTCTCTCTGTGTCCCTCGCTCTCTGTTTGCCCCTCGCTCTCTCTGTGTCCCTTGCACTCTGTGTGTCCCTCGCTCTCTCTGTGTCCCTCGCTCTCTGTGTCCCTCACTCTCGATGTGTCCCTCATTCTCGCTGTGTCCCTCGCGCTCTCTGTGTCCCTCGCGCTCTCTGTGTCCCTCGCGCTCTCTGTGTCCCACGCTCTCTCTGTGTCCCTCGCTCTCTGTGTCCCTCGCTTTCTGTGTCCCTCACTCTCTGTGACCCTCGCTCTCTGTGTGTCCCTCGCTCTCTCTGTGTCCCTCGCTCTCTGTGTCCCTCGCTCTCTCTCTGCCCCTCGCTCTCTCTGTGTCCCCCGCTCTCTGTGTGTCCCTCGCTCTCTGTGTGTCCCTCCCTCTCTCTGTGTCCCTCACTCTCGCTGTGTCCCTCATTCTCGCTGTGTCCCTCCCTCTCTCTGTGTCCCTCGCTCGCTGTGTTCCTCTCCCCCAACATGTCCTCCTCTCTTTGTCTCTCTCGCTTTGTCCCTCTCTCTCTCTGTCCCACTCTCACTCGCTGTGTCCCTCTCTGTCCCTCTCTCTCTGTCCATCGCTCTGTGTCCCTCGCTCTCTGTGTCCATCGCGCTCTCTGTGTCCCTCGCGCTCTCTGTGCCCCTCGCGCTATCTGTCTCCCTCATTGTTTGTGTCCCTCGCTCTCTGTGATCCTCACTCTCTGTGTCCCACACTCACTCTGTGTCCCTCGCTCTTTGTGTCCCAAACTGACTGTGTCCCTTGCTCTCTGTGTCCCTCGCGCTCTCTGTACCCCTCGCGCTCTCTGTGTCCTTCACGCTCTCTGTGTCCCTCGCGCTCTCTGTGTCCCTGGCTCTCTCTGTGTCCCTCGCTCTCTGTGTCCCTCGCTCTCTGTGTCCCTCGCTCTATCTGTGTCCCTCGATCTCCCTGTGTCCCTCAGTCTGTGTCCCTCGCTTTGTCTATGTACCTCCCTTTCTGTGTGTCCCTCGCGCTCGCAGTGTCCCTCGCGCTCGCAGTGTCCCTCGGGCTCTGTGTCCCTCGCTCTCTATGTCCCTCGCTCTCTGTGTCTCTCGCTCTCTCTGTGTCACTCGCGCTCTCTGTGTCCCTCGCTCTCTCTGTGTCCCTCGCTCTCTGTGTCCCTCACTCTCTCTGTGTGACCCTCGCTCTCTGTGTCCCTCGCTCTCTGTGTCCCTCGTTCTCTCTGTGTGTCCCTCGCTCTTTATGTCCCTCGCTCTCTCTGTGTCCCTGGCTCTGTCTGTGTCCCTCGCTCTCTCTGTGTGTCCCTCGCTCTCTGTGTCCCTCGCTCTCTGTGTGTCCCTCTATCTCTGTGTGACCCTCGCTCTCTGGTCCCTCGCTCTCTGTGTCCCTCGCTCTCTCTGTGTGTCCCTCGCTCTTTATGTCCCTCGCTCTCTCTGTGTCCCTCACTCTCTCTGTGTCCCACACTCTCTGTGTCCCTCGCTCTCTCTGTGTCCCTCACTCTCTGTGTCCCTCGCTCTCTGTGTCCCACACTCTCTGTGTCCCTCGCTCTCTGTGTCCCTTGCTCTCTGTGTCTCTCGCTCTCTCTGTGTCCCTCGCTCTCTGTGTCCCTCGCTCTCTGTGTCCCTCGCTCTCTGTGTCCCTCGCTCTCACTGTGTCATTCGTGCTCTGTGTCCCTCGCACTTTGTGTCCCTCACTCTCTGTGTCCCTCGCCCTCTCTGTGTCCCTCGCGCTATCTTTGTAGCTCGGTCTGTGACCCTCGCTCTGTCTGTGTCCCTCCCTTTCTGTGTGTCCCTAGCTCTCGCTGTGTCCCTCGCTCTCTCTGTGTCCCTCGCTTTCTGTGTGTCACTCGCTCACTCTGTGTCCCTCGCTCTGTCTGAGTCCCTCGTTCTGTGACCCTCGCTCGGTCTGTGTCCCTACCTTTCTGTGTGTCCACCGCGCTCTCTGTGTCGCTCGTGCTCTCTGTGTTCCTCGCTCTCTGTGACCCTCGCTCTCTGTGTGTCCCTCGCTCTCTCTGTGTCCCTCGCTCTCTGTGTCCCTCGCTCTCTCTCTGCCCCTCGCTCTCTCTGTGTCCCCCGCTCTCTGTGTGTCCCTCGCTCTCTGTGTGTCCCTCCCTCTCTCTGTGTCCCTCACTCTCGCTGTGTCCCTCATTCTCGCTGTGTCCCTCCCTCTCTCTGTGTCCCTCGCTCTCTGTGTTTCTCTCCCCCAACGTGTCCTCCTCTCTTTGTCTCTCGCGCTTTGTCCCTCTCTCTCTCTGTCCCACTCTCACTCGCTGTGTCCCTCTCTGTCCCTCTCTCTCTGTCCATCGCTCTGTGTCCCTCGCTCTCTGTGTCCATCGCGCTCTCTGTGTCCCTCGCGCTCTCTGTGCCCCTCGCGCTATCTGTGTCCCTCATTGTTTGTGTCCCTCGCTCTCTGTGATCCTCACTCTCTGTGTCCCACACTCACTCTGTGTCCCTCGCTCTTTGTGTCCCAAACTGACTGTGTCCCTCGCTCTCTGTGTCCCTCGCGCTCTCTGTACCCCTCGTGCTCTCTGTGTCCCTCACGCTCTCTGTGTCCCTCGCGCTCTCTGTGTCCCTGGCTCTCTCTGTGTCCCTCGCTCTCTGTGTCCCTCGCTCTCTGTGTCCCTCGCTCTATCTGTGTCCCTCGATCTCCCTGTGTCCCTCAGTCTGTGTCCCTCGCTTTGTCTATGTACCTCCCTTTCTGTGTGTCCCTCGCGCTCGCAGTGTCCCTCGCGCTCGCAATGTCCCTCGCGCTCTGTGTCCCTCGCTCTCTATGTCCCTCGCTCTCTGTGTCTCTCGCTCTCTGTGTGTCACTCGCGCTCTCTGTGTCCCTCGCTCTCTCTGTGTCCCTCGCTCTCTGTGTCCCTCACTCTCTCTGTGTGACCCTCGCTCTCTGTGTCCCTCGCTCTCTGTGTCCCTCGTTCTCTCTGTGTGTCCCTCGCTCTTTATGTCCCTCGCTCTCTCTGTGTCCCTGGCTCTGTCTGTGTCCCTCGCTCTCTCTGTGTGTCCCTCGCTCTCTGTGTCCCTCGCTCTCTCTGTGTCCCTCGCTCTCTCTGTGTCCCTCGCTCTCTCTGTGTCTCTCGCTCTCTCTGTGTGTCCCTCGCTCTCTGTGTCCCTCGCTCTCTGTGTGTCCCTCTATCTCTGTGTGACCCTCGCTCTTTGGTGCCTCGCTCTCTGTGTCCCTCGCTCTCTCTGTGTGTCCCTCGCTCTTTATGTCCCTCGCTCTCTCTGTGTCCCTCACTCTCTCTGTGTCCCACACTCTCTGTGTCCCTCGCTCTCTCTGTGTCCCTCACTCTCTGTGTCCCTCGCTCTCTGTGTCCCACACTCTCTGTGTCCCTCGCTCTCTGTGTCCCTTGCTCTCTGTGTCCCTCGCTCTCTCTGTGTCCGTCGCTCTCTGTGTCCCTCGCTCTCTGTGTCCCTCGCTCTCTGTGTCCCTCGCTCTCACTGTGTCATTCGTGCTCTGTGTCCCTCGCACTTTGTGTCCCTCGCTCTCTCTGTGTCCCTCGCGCTATCTTTGTAGCTCGGTCTGTGACCCTCGCTCTGTCTGTGTCCCTCCCTTTCTGTGTGTCCCTAGCTCTCGCTGTGTCTCTCGCTCTCTCTGTGTCCCTCGCTCTCTCTGTGACCCTCGCTCTCTGTGTCCCTCGCGCTCTCTGTGTCCCTCGCGCTCTCTGTGTCCCTCGCGCTTTCTGTGTCCTTCGCGCTCTCTGTGTCCCTCGTTCTCTGTGTCCCTCGCTCTCTGTGTCCCTCAATCTCTGTGTCCCTCTCTCACTCTGTGTCCCTCGCTCTCTGTGTCCCACACTCTGTGTCCCTCGCTCTCTGTGTCCCTCGCGCTCACTGTGTCCCTCACGCTCTCTGTGTCCCTCGCTCTCTGTGTCCCTCGCGCTCACTGTGTCCCTCACGCTCTCTGTGTCCCTCGCTCTCTGTGTCCCTGGCTCTCTCTGTGTCCCTCGCTCACTGTGTCCCTCGCTCTCTCTGTGTCCCTCGCTCTCTCTGTGTCCCTCGCTCTCTCTGTGTCCCTCGCTCTCTGTGTCCCTCACTCTCTGTGTCCCTCGCTCTCTGTGTCCCTCGCTCTCTGTGTCCCTCGCTCTCTGTGTGTCCCTCACTCTCCCTGTGTCCATCGCTCTCTCTGTCCCTCGCTCTCTATGTCCCTCGCTCTCTCTGTGTCCCCCACTCTCTCTCTGTCCCTCACGCTCTCTGTGTCCCTCGCGCTCTCTGTGTCGCTCGCGCTCTCTGTGTCCCTCGCGCTCTCTGTGTCGCTCGCGTTCCCTGTGTCCCTCGCTCTCTGTGTCCCTCGCTCTCTGTGTGTCCCTCGCTATCTCTGTGTCCCTCGTTCTCTGAGTACCTCACTCTCTCTCTGCCCCTCGCTCTCTCTGTGTCCCTCGCTCTCTGTGTGCCCCTCGCTCTCTCTGTGTCCCTTGCACTCTGTGTGTCCCTCGCTCTCTCTGTGTCCCTCGCTCTCTGTGTCCCTCACTCTCGATGTGTCCCTCATTCTCGCTGTGTCCCTCGCTCTCTCTGTGTCCCTCGCTCTCTGTGACCCTCTCCTCCTACATGTCCCCCTCTCTTTGTCTCTCTCGCTGTGTCCCTCTCTCTCTCTGTCCCACTCTCACTCGCTGTGTCCCTCTCTGTCCCTCTCTCTCTGTCCATCGCTCTGTGTTCCTCGCTCTCTGTGTCCCTCGCGCTCTCTGTGTCCCACGCTCTCTCTGTGTCCCTCGCTCTCTGTGTCCCTCGCTCTCTCTGTGTGGTACCCTCGCTCTCTGTGTGCCTGGCTCTCTCTGTGTCCCTGGCTCTGTCTGTGTCCCTCGCTCTCTCTCTGTGTCCCTCGCTCTCTGTGTCCCTCGCTCTCTGTATCCCTCGCGCTCTCTGTGTGCCTCGCTCTGTCTGTGTCCCTCACTCTCTCTGTGTCCCACACTCTCTGTGTCCCTCGCTCTCTCTGTGTCCCTCACTCTCTGTGTCCCTCGCTCTCTGTGTCCCACACTCTCTGTGTCCCTCGCTCTCTGTGTCCCTTGCTCTCTGTGTCCCCCGCTCTCTCTGTGTCCCTCGCTCTCTGTGTCCCTCGCTCTCTGTGTCCCTCGCTCTCTGTGTCCCTCGCTCTCACTGTGTCATTCGTGCTCTGTGTCCCTCGCACTTTGTGTCCCTCGCTCTCTCTGTGTCCCTCGCGCTATCTTTGTAGCTCGGTCTGTGACCCTCGCTCTGTCTGTGTCCCTCCCTTTCTGTGTGTCCCTCGCTCTCGCTGTGTCCCTCGCGCTCTCTGTGTCCCTCGCTCTCTCTGTGTCCCTCACTCTCTCTGTGTCCCTCGCTCTCCCTGAGTCGCGCACTCTCTCTGTGTCCCTTGCTCTCTCTGGGTCCCTCGCTCTCTGTGTCCCTCGCTCTCTCTGTGTCCCTCACTCTCTCTCTGTCCCTCACTCTCTCTCTGGCCCTCACTCTCTGTGTCGGTGACTCTCTCTGTGTCCCTCGCTCTCTGTGTCCCTCGCTCTCTGTGTCCCTCACTCTCTCTGTGTCCCACACTCTCTGTGTCCCTCGCTCTCTCTGTGTGTCCCTCGCTCTCTGTGTCCCACAGTCTCTGTGTCCCTCGATCTCTCCGTGTGTCCCTCGCTCTCTGTGTCCCTCACTCTTTGTGCCCCTGATGCTCTGTGCTACTCGCTCTCTGTGTCCCTCGCTCTCTGTGTCCCCCACTCTCTATGTCCCTCGCTCTCACTGTGTCCCTGGCTCTGTCTGTTTCCCTCGCTCTCTCTGTGTGTCCCTCGCTCTCTGTGTCCATCGCTCTCTCTGTGTCCCTCGCTCTCTCTGTGTCCCTCAGTCTCTCTGTGTCCCACACTCTCTGTGGCCCTCGCTCTCTGTGTCCCTCGCGCTCTCTGTGTCCCTCGCACTCTCTGTGTCACTCGCTCTCTGTGTCCCACACTCTCTCAGTGTGTCCCTCACTCTCTGTATCCTTCACTCTCTAAGTGTCCCTCGCTCTCTGTGTCCCTTGCTCTCTGTGACCCTCGCTCTCTCTGTGTCCCACACTCTCTCTCTGTCCCTCGCGGTCTCTGTGTCCCTCCCGGTGTATGTGTCGCTCGCGCTCTCTGTGTCCGTCGCGCTCTCTGTGTCCCTCGCGCTCTCTGTGCCTTCGCTCTCTCTGGGTCCCTCGCTCTCTCTGTCCCTCGCTCTCTCTCTGCCCCTCGCTCTCTCTGTGTCCCTCGCTCGCTGTGTGTCCCTCGCTCTCTCTGTGTCCCTGGCTCTCTGTGTCCCTCGCTCTCTCTCTGCTCCTTGCTCTCTCTGTGTCCCTCGATCGCTCTGTGTCCCTTGCTCTCTGTGTCCCTCGCGCTCTCTGTGTCCCTCGCGCTCTCTGTGTCCCTCGCGCTCTCTGTGTCCCTCGCTCTCTGTGTCCCTCACTCTCTGTGTCCCTTACTCACTCTGTGTCCCTCGCTCTCTGTGTCCCTCGCTCTCTGTGTCCCACACTCTCTGTGTCCCTCACTCTCTGTGTCCCTCGCTCTCTCTGTGTCCCTGTCTCTCTGTGTGTCCCTCGCGCTCTCTGTGTCCCTGGCTCTCTCTCTGTCCCTCGCGCTCTCTGTGTCCTGGCTCTCTCTCTGTCCCTCGCGCTCTCTGTGTCCTGGCTCTCTCTGTGTCACTCGCTCTCTGTGTCCCTGGCTCTCTCTGTGTCCCTCGCGCTCTCTGTGTCCCTGGCTCTCTCTCCGTCCCTCGCGCTCTCTGTGTCCTGGCTCTCTCTGAGTCCCTCGCGATCTCTGTGTCCCTGGCTCTCTCTGTGTCCCACACTCTCTGTGTCCCACACTCTCTGTGTCCCTCGCGCTTTCTGTGTCACTCGCGCCCTCTGTGTCCATCGCGCCCTCTGTGTCCCTGGCTCTCTCTGTGCCCCTCGCTCTCTCTGTGTCCCTCGCTCTCTGTGTCCCTCGCTCTCTGTGTCCCTCGCTCTCTGTGTCCCTCACTCTCAGTGTGTCCCTCGCTCTCTGTGTCCCTTGCTCTCTCTGTGTGCCTCACTCTCTGTGTGCCTCACTCTCTGTGTGTCCCTCGCTCTCTGTGTCCCTTGCTCTCTCTGTGCCGCTCGCTCTCTGTGCCCCTCGCTCTGTGTCCCTCGCTCTCTGTGTCCCTCGCTCTCTGTGTGTCCCTCGCTCTCTGTGTCCCTCACTCACTCTGTGTCCCTCGCTCTCTCTGTGTCCCTCGCTCTCTGTGTTCCTCACTCTCTGTGTCCCTCACTCTCTCTCTGTGTCCCTCGTGCTCTCTGTGTCCCTCAGCCTCTGTGTCCCTCGCTCTCTCTGTGTGGTACCCTCGCTCTCTGTGTCCCTGGCTCTCTCTGTGTCCCTGGCTCTGTCTGTGTCCCTCGCTCTCTCTCTGTGTCCCTCGCTCTCTGTGTCCCTCGCTCTCTGTATCCCTCGCGCTCTCTGTGTGCCTCGCTCTCTCTATGTCCCTCACTCTCTCAGTGTCCCTCCCTTTCTGTGTGTCACTCGCTCACTCTGTGTCCCTCGCTCTGTCTGAGTCCCTACCGTTCTGTGTGTCCATCGCGCTCTCTGTGTCGCTCGTTCTCTCTGTGTTCCTCGCTCTCTGTGACCCTCGCTCTCTGTGTGTCCCTCACTCTCTCTGTGTCCCTCGCTCTCTGTGTCCCTCGCTCTCTCTGTGTCCCCCGCTCTCTGTGTGTCCCTCGCTCTCTGTGTGTCCCTCCCTCTCTCTGTGTCCCTCACTCTCACTGTGTCCCTCATTCTCGCTGTGTCCCTCCCTCTCTCTGTGTCCCTCGCTCTCTGTGTTTCTCTCCCCCAACGTGTCCTCCTCTCTTTGTCTCTCTCGCTTTGTCCCTCTCTCTCTCTGTCCCACTCTCACACGCTGTGTCCCTCTCTGTCCCTCTCTCTCTGTCCATCGCTCTGTGTCCCTCGCTCTCTGTGTCCATCGGCTCTCTGTGTCCCTCGCGCTCTCTGTGCCCCTCGCGCTATCTGTGTCCCTCATTGTTTGTGTCCCTCGCTCTCTGTGATCCTCACTCTCTGTGTCATCACTCACTCTGTGTCCCTCGCTCTTTGTGACCCAAACTGACTGTGTCCCTCGCTCTCTGTGTCCCTCGCGCTCTCTGTACCCCTCGCGCTCTCTGTACCCCTCGCGCTCTCTGTGTCCTTCACGCTCTCTGTGTCCCTCGCGCTCTCTGTGTCCCTGGCTCTCTCTGTGTCCCTCGCTCTCTGTGTCCCTCGCTCTCTGTGTCCCTCGCTCTATCTGTGTCCCTCGATCTCCCTGTGTCCCTCAGTCTGTGTCCCTCGCTTTGTCTATGTACCTCCCTTTCTGTGTGTCCCTCGCGCTCGCAGTGTCCCTCGCGCTCGCAGTGTCCCTCGGGCTCTGTGTCCCTCGCTCTCTATGTCACTCGCTCTCTGTGTCTCTCGCTCTCTCTGTGTCACTCGCGCTCTCTGTGTCCCTCGCTCTCTCTGTGTCCCTCGCTCTCTGTGTCCCTCACTCTCTCTGTGTGACCCTCGCTCTCTGTGTCCCTCGCTCTCTGTGTCCCTCGTTCTCTCTGTGTGTCCCTCGCTCTTTATGTCCCTCGCTCTCTCTGTGTCCCTGGCTCTGTCTGTGTCCCTCGCTCTCTCTGTGTGTCCCTCGCTCTCTGTGTCCCTCGCTCTCTGTGTGTCCCTCTATCTCTGTGTGACCCTCGCTCTCTGGTCCCTCGCTCTCTGTGTCCCTCGCTCTCTCTGTGTGTCCCTCGCTCTTTATGTCCCTCGCTCTCTCTGTGTCCCTCACTCTCTCTGTGTCCCACACTCTCTGTGTCCCTCGCTCTCTCTGTGTCCCTCACTCTCTGTGTCCCTCGCTCTCTGTGTCCCACACTCTCTGTGTCCCTCGCTCTCTGTGTCCCTTGCTCTCTGTGTCTCTCGCTCTCTCTGTGTCCCTCGCTCTCTGTGTCCCTCGCTCTCTGTGTCCCTCGCTCTCTGTGTCCCTCGCTCTCACTGTGTCATTCGTGCTCTGTGTCCCTCGCACTTTGTGTCCCTCGCTCTCTCTGTGTCCCTCGCGCTATCTTTGTAGCTCGGTCTGTGACCCTCGCTCTGTCTGTGTCCCTCCCTTTCTGTGTGTCCCTAGCTCTCGCTGTGTCCCTCGCTCTCTCTGTGTCCCTCGCTTTCTGTGTGTCACTCGCTCACTCTGTGTCCCTCGCTCTGTCTGAGTCCCTCGTTCTGTGACCCTCGCTCGGTCTGTGTCCCTACCTTTCTGTGTGTCCACCGCGCTCTCTGTGTCGCTCGTGCTCTCTGTGTTCCTCGCTCTCTGTGACCCTCGCTCTCTGTGTGTCCCTCGCTCTCTCTGTGTCCCTCGCTCTCTGTGTCCCTCGCTCTCTCTCTGCCCCTCGCTCTCTCTGTGTCCCCCGCTCTCTGTGTGTCCCTCGCTCTCTGTGTGTCCCTCCCTCTCTCTGTGTCCCTCACTCTCGCTGTGTCCCTCATTCTCGCTGTGTCCCTCCCTCTCTCTGTGTCCCTCGCTCTCTGTGTTCCTCTCCCCCAACGTGTCCTCCTCTCTTTGTCTCTCTCGCTTTGTCCCTCTCTCTCTCTGTCCCACTCTCACTCGCTGTGTCCCTCTCTGTCCCTCTCTCTCTGTCCATCGCTCTGTGTCCCTCGCTCTCTGTGTCCATCGCGCTCTCTGTGTCCCTCGCGCTCTCTGTGCCCCTCGCGCTATCTGTGTCCCTCATTGTTTGTGTCCCTCGCTCTCTGTGATCCTCACTCTCTGTGTCCCACACTCACTCTGTGTCCCTCGCTCTTTGTGTCCCAAACTGACTGTGTCCCTCGCTCTCTGTGTCCCTCGCGCTCTCTGTACCCCTCGTGCTCTCTGTGTCCCTCACGCTCTCTGTGTCCCTCGCGCTCTCTGTGTCCCTGGCTCTCTCTGTGTCCCTCGCTCTCTGTGTCCCTCGCTCTCTGTGTCCCTCGCTCTATCTGTGTCCCTCGATCTCCCTGTGTCCCTCAGTCTGTGTCCCTCGCTTTGTCTATGTACCTCCCTTTCTGTGTGTCCCTCGCGCTCGCAGTGTCCCTCGCGCTCGCAATGTCCCTCGCGCTCTGTGTCCCTCGCTCTCTATGTCCCTCGCTCTCTGTGTCTCTCGCTCTCTGTGTGTCACTCGCGCTCTCTGTGTCCCTCGCTCTCTCTGTGTCCCTCGCTCTCTGTGTCCCTCACTCTCTCTGTGTGACCCTCGCTCTCTGTGTCCCTCGCTCTCTGTGTCCCTCGTTCTCTCTGTGTGTCCCTCGCTCTTTATGTCCCTCGCTCTCTCTGTGTCCCTGGCTCTGTCTGTGTCCCTCGCTCTCTCTGTGTGTCCCTCGCTCTCTGTGTCCCTCGCTCTCTGTGTGTCCCTCTATCTCTGTGTGACCCTCGCTCTTTGGTGCCTCGCTCTCTGTGTCCCTCGCTCTCTCTGTGTGTCCCTCGCTCTTTATGTCCCTCGCTCTCTCTGTGTCCCTCACTCTCTCTGTGTCCCACACTCTCTGTGTCCCTCGCTCTCTCTGTGTCCCTCACTCTCTGTGTCCCTCGCTCTCTGTGTCCCACACTCTCTGTGTCCCTCGCTCTCTGTGTCCCTTGCTCTCTGTGTCCCTCGCTCTCTCTGTGTCCGTCGCTCTCTGTGTCCCTCGCTCTCTGTGTCCCTCGCTCTCTGTGTCCCTCGCTCTCACTGTGTCATTCGTGCTCTGTGTCCCTCGCACTTTGTGTCCCTCGCTCTCTCTGTGTCCCTCGCGCTATCTTTGTAGCTCGGTCTGTGACCCTCGCTCTGTCTGTGTCCCTCCCTTTCTGTGTGTCCCTAGCTCTCGCTGTGTCTCTCGCTCTCTCTGTGTCCCTCGCTCTCTCTGTGACCCTCGCTCTCTGTGTCCCTCGCGCTCTCTGTGTCCCTCGCGCTCTCTGTGTCCCTCGCGCTTTCTGTGTCCTTCGCGCTCTCTGTGTCCCTCGTTCTCTGTGTCCCTCGCTCTCTGTGTCCCTCAATCTCTGTGTCCCTCTCTCACTCTGTGTCCCTCGCTCTCTGTGTCCCACACTCTGTGTCCCTCGCTCTCTGTGTCCCTCGCGCTCACTGTGTCCCTCACGCTCTCTGTGTCCCTCGCTCTCTGTGTCCCTCGCGCTCACTGTGTCCCTCACGCTCTCTGTGTCCCTCGCTCTCTGTGTCCCTGGCTCTCTCTGTGTCCCTCGCTCACTGTGTCCCTCGCTCTCTCTGTGTCCCTCGCTCTCTCTGTGTCCCTCGCTCTCTGTGTCCCTCACTCTCTGTGTCCCTCGCTCTCTGTGTCCCTCGCTCTCTGTGTCCCTCGCTCTCTGTGTGTCCCTCACTCTCCCTGTGTCCATCGCTCTCTCTGTCCCTCGCTCTCTATGTCCCTCGCTCTCTCTGTGTCCCCCACTCTCTCTCTGTCCCTCACGCTCTCTGTGTCCCTCGCGCTCTCTGTGTCGCTCGCGCTCTCTGTGTCCCTCGCGCTCTCTGTGTCGCTCGCGTTCCCTGTGTCCCTCGCTCTCTGTGTCCCTCGCTCTCTGTGTGTCCCTCGCTATCTCTGTGTCCCTCGTTCTCTGAGTACCTCACTCTCTCTCTGCCCCTCGCTCTCTCTGTGTCCCTCGCTCTCTGTGTGCCCCTCGCTCTCTCTGTGTCCCTTGCACTCTGTGTGTCCCTCGCTCTCTCTGTGTCCCTCGCTCTCTGTGTCCCTCACTCTCGATGTGTCCCTCATTCTCGCTGTGTCCCTCGCTCTCTCTGTGTCCCTCGCTCTCTGTGACCCTCTCCTCCTACATGTCCCCCTCTCTTTGTCTCTCTCGCTGTGTCCCTCTCTCTCTCTGTCCCACTCTCACTCGCTGTGTCCCTCTCTGTCCCTCTCTCTCTGTCCATCGCTCTGTGTTCCTCGCTCTCTGTGTCCCTCGCGCTCTCTGTGTCCCACGCTCTCTCTGTGTCCCTCGCTCTCTGTGTCCCTCGCTCTCTCTGTGTGGTACCCTCGCTCTCTGTGTGCCTGGCTCTCTCTGTGTCCCTGGCTCTGTCTGTGTCCCTCGCTCTCTCTCTGTGTCCCTCGCTCTCTGTGTCCCTCGCTCTCTGTATCCCTCGCGCTCTCTGTGTGCCTCGCTCTGTCTGTGTCCCTCACTCTCTCTGTGTCCAACACTCTCTGTGTCCCTCGCTCTCTCTGTGTCCCGCACTCTCTGTGTCCCTCGCTCTCTGTGTCCCACACTCTCTGTGTCCCTCGCTCTCTGTGTCCCTTGCTCTCTGTGTCCCCCGCTCTCTCTGTGTCCCTCGCTCTCTGTGTCCCTCGCTCTCTGTGTCCCTCGCTCTCTGTGTCCCTCGCTCTCACTGTGTCATTCGTGCTCTGTGTCCCTCGCACTTTGTGTCCCTCGCTCTCTCTGTGTCCCTCGCGCTATCTTTGTAGCTCGGTCTGTGACCCTCGCTCTGTCTGTGTCCCTCCCTTTCTGTGTGTCCCTCGCTCTCGCTGTGTCCCTCGCGCTCTCTGTGTCCCTCGCTCTCTCTGTGTCCCTCACTCTCTCTGTGTCCCTCGCTCTCCCTGAGTCGCGCACTCTCTCTGTGTCCCTTGCTCTCTCTGGGTCCCTCGCTCTCTGTGTCCCTCGCTCTCTCTGTGTCCCTCACTCTCTCTCTGTCCCTCACTCTCTCTCTGGCCCTCACTCTCTGTGTCGGTGACTCTCTCTCTGTCCCTCACTCTCTCTCTGGCCCTCACTCTCTGTGTCGGTGACTCTCTCTGTGTCCCTCGCTCTCTGTGTCCCTCGCTCTCTGTGTCCCTCACTCTCTCTGTGTCCCACACTCTCTGTGTCCCTCGCTCTCTCTGTGTGTCCCTCGCTCTCTGTGTCCCACAGTCTCTGTGTCCCTCGATCTCTCCGTGTGTCCCTCGCTCTCTGTGTCCCTCACTCTTTGTGCCCCTGATGCTCTGTGCTACTCGCTCTCTGTGTCCCTCGCTCTCTGTGTCCCCCACTCTCTATGTCCCTCGCTCTCACTGTGTCCCTGGCTCTGTCTGTTTCCCTCGCTCTCTCTGTGTGTCCCTCGCTCTCTGTGTCCCTCGCTCTCTCTGTGTCCCTCGCTCTCTCTGTGTCCCTCAGTCTCTCTGTGTCCCACACTCTCTGTGGCCCTCGCTCTCTGTGTCCCTCGCGCTCTCTGTGTCCCTCGCACTCTCTGTGTCACTCGCTCTCTGTGTCCCACACTCTCTCAGTGTGTCCCTCACTCTCTGTATCCTTCACTCTCTAAGTGTCCCTCGCTCTCTGTGTCCCTTGCTCTCTGTGACCCTCGCTCTCTCTGTGTCCCACACTCTCTCTCTGTCCCTCGCGGTCTCTGTGTCCCTCCCGGTGTATGTGTCGCTCGCGCTCTCTGTGTCCGTCGCGCTCTCTGTGTCCCTCGCGCTCTCTGTGCCTTCGCTCTCTCTGGGTCCCTCGCTCTCTCTGTCCCTCGCTCTCTCTCTGCCCCTCGCTCTCTCTGTGTCCCTCGCTCGCTGTGTGTCCCTCGCTCTCTCTGTGTCCCTGGCTCTCTGTGTCCCTCGCTCTCTCTCTGCCCCTCGCTCTCTCTGTGTCCCTCGATCGCTCTGTGTCCCTTGCTCTCTGTGTCCCTCGCGCTCTCTGTGTCCCTCGCGCTCTCTGTGTCCCTCGCGCTCTCTGTGTCCCTCGCTCTCTGTGTCCCTCACTCTCTGTGTCCCTTACTCACTCTGTGTCCCTCGCTCTCTGTGTCCCTCGCTCTCTGTGTCCCACACTCTCTGTGTCCCTCACTCTCTGTGTCCCTCGCTCTCTCTGTGTCCCTGTCTCTCTGTGTGTCCCTCGCGCTCTCTGTGTCCCTGGCTCTCTCTCTGTCCCTCGCGCTCTCTGTGTCCTGGCTCTCTCTCTGTCCCTCGCGCTCTCTGTGTCCTGGCTCTCTCTGTGTCACTCGCTCTCTGTGTCCCTGGCTCTCTCTGTGTCCCTCGCGCTCTCTGTGTCCCTGGCTCTCTCTCCGTCCCTCGCGCTCTCTGTGTCCTGGCTCTCTCTGAGTCCCTCGCGATCTCTGTGTCCCTGGCTCTCTCTGTGTCCCACACTCTCTGTGTCCCACACTCTCTGTGTCCCTCGCGCTTTCTGTGTCACTCGCGCCCTCTGTGTCCATCGCGCCCTCTGTGTCCCTGGCTCTCTCTGTGCCCCTCGCTCTCTCTGTGTCCCTCGCTCTCTGTGTCCCTCGCTCTCTGTGTCCCTCGCTCTCTGTGTCCCTCACTCTCAGTGTGTCCCTCGCTCTCTGTGTCCCTTGCTCTCTCTGTGTGCCTCACTCTCTGTGTGCCTCACTCTCTGTGTGTCCCTCGCTCTCTGTGTCCCTTGCTCTCTCTGTGCCGCTCGCTCTCTGTGCCCCTCGCTCTGTGTCCCTCGCTCTCTGTGTCCCTCGCTCTCTGTGTGTCCCTCGCTCTCTGTGTCCCTCACTCACTCTGTGTCCCTCGCTCTCTCTGTGTCCCTCGCTCTCTGTGTTCCTCACTCTCTGTGTCCCTCACTCTCTCTCTGTGTCCCTCGTGCTCTCTGTGTCCCTCAGCCTCTGTGTCCCTCGCTCTCTCTGTGTGGTACCCTCGCTCTCTGTGTCCCTGGCTCTCTCTGTGTCCCTGGCTCTGTCTGTGTCCCTCGCTCTCTCTCTGTGTCCCTCGCTCTCTGTGTCCCTCGCTCTCTGTATCCCTCGCGCTCTCTGTGTGCCTCGCTCTCTCTATGTCCCTCACTCTCTCTGTGTCCCTCCCTTTCTGTGTGTCACTCGCTCACTCTGTGTCCCTCGCTCTGTCTGAGTCCCTACCGTTCTGTGTGTCCATCGCGCTCTCTGTGTCGCTCGTTCTCTCTGTGTTCCTCGCTCTCTGTGACCCTCGCTCTCTGTGTGTCCCTCACTCTCTCTGTGTCCCTCGCTCTCTGTGTCCCTCGCTCTCTCTGTGTCCCCCGCTCTCTGTGTGTCCCTCGCTCTCTGTGTGTCCCTCCCTCTCTCTGTGTCCCTCACTCTCACTGTGTCCCTCATTCTCGCTGTGTCCCTCCCTCTCTCTGTGTCCCTCGCTCTCTGTGTTTCTCTCCCCCAACGTGTCCTCCTCTCTTTGTCTCTCTCGCTTTGTCCCTCTCTCTCTCTGTCCCACTCTCACTCGCTGTGTCCCTCTCTGTCCCTCTCTCTCTGTCCATCGCTCTGTGTCCCTCGCTCTCTGTGTCCATCGGCTCTCTGTGTCCCTCGCGCTCTCTGTGCCCCTCGCGCTATCTGTGTCCCTCATTGTTTGTGTCCCTCGCTCTCTGTGATCCTCACTCTCTGTGTCCTCACTCACTCTGTGCCCCTCGCTCTTTGTGTCCCAAACTGACTGTGTCCCTCGCTCTCTGTGTCCCTCGCGCTCTCTGTACCCCTCGCGCTCTCTGTGTCCCTCACGCTCTCTGTGTCCCTCGCGCTCTCTGTGTCCCTGGCTCTCTCTGTGTCCCTCGCTCTCTGTGTCCCTCGCTCTCTGTTCCCTCGCTCTATCTGTGTCCCTCGATCTCCCTGTGTCCCTCAGTCTGTGTCACTCGCTTTGTCTATGTACCTCCCTTTCTGTGTGTCCCTCGCGCTCGCAGTGTCCCTCGCGCTCGCAGTGTCCCTCGGGCTCTGTGTCCCTCGCTCTCTATGTCCCTCGCTCTCTGTGTCTCTCGCTCTCTCTGTGTCACTCGCGCTTTCTGTGTCCCTCGCTCTCCCTGTGTCCCTCGCTCTCTGTGTCCCTCACTCTCTCTGTGTGACCCTCGCTCTCTGTGTCCCTCGCTCTCTGTGTCCCTCGTTCTCTCTGTGTGTCCCTCGCTCTTTATGTCCCTCGCTCTCTCTGTGTCCCTGGCTCTGTCTGTGTCCCTCGCTCTCTCTGTGTGTCCCTCGCTCTCTGTGTCCCTCGCTCTCTGTGTGTCCCTCTATCTCTGTGTGACCCTCGCTCTCTGGTCCCTCGCTCTCTGTGTCCCTCGCTCTCTCTGTGTGTCCCTCGCTCTTTATGTCCCTCGCTCTCTCTGTGTCCCTCACTCTCTCTGTGTCCCACACTCTCTGTGTCCCTCGCTCTCTTTGTGTCCCTCACTCTCTGTGTCCCTCGCTCTCTGTGTCCCACACTCTCTGTGTCCCTCGCTCTCTGTGTCCCTTGCTCTCTGTGTCCCTCGCTCTCTCTGTGTCCCTCGCTCTCTGTGTCCCTCGCTCTCTGTGTCCCTCGCTCTCTGTCTCCCTCGCTCTCACTGTGTCATTCGTGCTCTGTGTCCCTCGCACTTTGTGTCCCTCGCTCTCTGTGTCCCTCGCTCTCTGTGTCCCTCGCTCTCTGTCTCCCTCGCTCTCACTGTGTCATTCGTGCTCTGTGTCCCTCGCTCTTTGTGTCCCTCGCTCTCTCTGTGTCCCTCGCGCTATCTTTGTAGCTCGGTCTGTGACCCTCGCACTGTCTGTGTCACTCCCTTTCTGTGTGTCCCTCGCTCTCGCTGTGTCCCTCGCGCTCTCTGTGTCCCTCGCTCTCTCTGTGTCCCTCACTCTCTCTGTGTCCCTCGCTCTCCCTGAGTCGCTCACTCTCTCTGTGTCCCTTGCTCTCTCTTGGTCCCTCGCTCTCTGTGTCCCTCGCTCTCTCTGTGTCCCTCACTCTCTCTCTGTCCCTCACTCTCTCTCTGGCCCTCACTCTCTGTGTCGGTGACTCTCTCTGTGTCCCTCGCTCTCTGTGTCCCTCGCTCTCTGTGTCCCTCACTCTCTCTGTGTCCCACACTCTCTGTGTCCCTCGCTCTCTCTGTGTGTCCCTCGCTCTCTGTGTCCCACAGTCTCTGTGTCCCTCGCTCTCTCCGTGTGTCCCTCGCTCTCTGTGTCCCACACTCTCTGTGTCCCTCACTCTCTGTGTCCCTCGCTCTCTCTGTGTCCCTGGCTCTCTGTGTGTCCCTCGCGCTCTCTGTGTCCCTGGCTCTCTCTGTGTCCCTCGCTCTCTCCGTGTGTCCCTCGCTCTCTGTGTCCCACACTCTCTGTGTCCCTCACTCTCTGTGTCCCTCGCTCTCTCTGTGTCCCTGGCTCTCTGTGTGTCCCTCGCGCTCTCTGTGTCCCTGGCTCTCTCTGTGTCCCTCGCGCTCTCTGTGTCCCTGGCTCTCTCTCTGTCCCTCGCGCTCTCTGTGTCCTGGCTCCCTCTGAGTCCCTCGCGATCTCTGTGTCCCTGGCTATCTCTGTGTCCCACACTCTCTGTGTCCCACACTCTCTGTGTCCCTCGCGCTTTCTGTGTCACTCGCGCCCTCTGTGTCCATCGCGCCCTCTGTGTCCCTGGCTCTCTCTGTGTCCCTCGCGCTCTCTGTGTCCCTGGCTCTCTCTGTGTCCCTGGCTCTCTCTGTGTCCCTGGCTCTCTCTGTGCCACTCGCTCTCTCTGTGTCCCTCGCTCTCTGTGTCCCTCGCTCTCTGTGTCCCTCGCTCTCTGTGTCCCTCACTCTCAGTGTGTCCCTCGCTCTCTGTGTCCCTTGCTCTCTCTGTGTGCCTCACTCTCTGTGTGTCCCTCGCTCTCTGTGTCCCTTGCTCTCTCTGTGCCGCTCGCTCTCTGTGCCCCTCGCTCTCTGTGTCCCTCGCTCTCTGTGTCCCTCACTCTCTGTGTGTCCCTCGCTCTCTGAGTCCCTCGCTCTCTCTGTGTCCCTCACTCTCTCTGTGTCCCTCACTCTCTGTGTGTCCCTCGCTCTCTGTGTCCTTTGCTCTCTCTGTGCCCCTCGCTCCCTGTGTCCCTCGCTCTCTGTGTCCCTCGCTCTCTCTGTGTGTCCCTCTCTCTCTGTGTCCCTCGCTCTCCCTGTGTCGCTCACTCTCTGTGTCCCTCACTCTCTGTGTCCCTCGCTCACTCTGTGTCCCTCGCTCTCCCTGTGTCGCTCACTCTCTGTGTCCCTTGCGCTCTCTGTGTCCCTCGCTCTCTGTGTCACTCGCTCTCTGTGTCCCTTGCTCTCTCTGTGTCCCTCGCTCACTCTGTGTCCCTCGCTCTCTCTCTGCCCCTCGCTCTCTCTGTGTCCCTCGATCGCTCTGTGCCCCTTGCTCTCTGTGTCCCTCGCGCTCTCTGTGTCCCTCGCGCTCTCTGTGTCCCTTACTCACTCTGTGTCCCTCGCTCTCTGTGTCCCTCGCTCTCTGTGTCCCACACTCTCTGTGTCCCTCACTCTCTGTGTCCCTCGCTCTCTCTGTGTCCCTGGCTCTCTGTGTGTCCCTCGCGCTCTCTGTGTCCCTGGCTCTCTCTGTGTCCCTCGCGCTCTCTGTGTCCCTGGCTCTCTCTCTGTCCCTCGCGCTCTCTGTGTCCTGGCTCTCTCTGAGTCCCTCGCGCTCTCTGTGTCCCTGGCTCTCTCTGTGTCCCACACTCTCTGTGTCCCACACTCTCTGTGTCCCTCGCGCTTTCTGTGTCACTCGCGCCCTCTGTGTCCATCGCGCCCTCTGTGTCCCTGGCTCTCTCTGTGTCCCTGGCTCTCTCTGTGCCCCTCGCTCTCTCTGTGTCCCTCGCTCTCTGTGTCCCTCGCTCTCTGTGTCCCTCACTCTCAGTGTGTCCCTCGCTCTCTGTGTCCCTTGCTCTCTCTGTGTGCCTCACTCTCTGTGTGTCCCTCGCTCTCTGTGTCCCTTGCTCTCTCTGTGCCGCTCGCTCTCTGTGCCCCTCGCTCTCTGTGTCCCTCGCTCTCTGTGTCCCTCACTCTCTGTGTGTCCCTCGCTCTGAGTCCCTCGCTCTCTCTGTGTCCCTCACTCTCTCTGTGTCCCTCACTCTCTGTGTGTCCCTCGCTCTCTGTGTCCTTTGCTCTCTCTGTGCCCCTCGCTCCCTGTGTCCCTCGCTCTCTGTGTCCCTCGCTCTCTCTGTGTGTCCCTCGCTCTCTGTGTCCCTCGCTCTCCCTGTGTCGCTCACTCTCTGTGTCCCTCACTCTCTGTGTCCCTCGCTCACTCTGTGTCCCTCGCTCTCCCTGTGTCGCTCACTCTCTGTGGCCCTTGCGCTCTCTGTGTCCCTCGCTCTCTGTGTCACTCGCTCTCTGTGTCCCTTGCTCTCTCTGTGTCCCTCGCTCACTCTGTGTCCCTCGCTCTGCCTATGTCACTCCCTTTCTGTGTGTCCCTCGCGCTCGCAGTGTCCCTCGCGCTCGCATTGTCCCTCGCGCTCTGTGTCCCACACTCTCTCTGTGTCACTCACTCTCTGTATCCCTCGCTCTCTCTGTCCCTGTGTCCCTCGCTCTCTGTGTCCCTCGCTCTGCCTATGTCACTCGCTCTCTGTGTCCCTCACTCTCTGTGTCACTCGCTCTCTGTGTCCCTCGCTCTCTGTGTCACTCGCTCTCTGTGTCCCTTGCTCTCTGTGTCCCTGGCGCTCTCTGTGTCCCTCGCTCTCTGTGTCCCTCGCTGTCTGTGTCCCTCGCTCTCTGTGTCCCTCGCTCTCTCTGTGACCCTCGCACTCTCTGTGTCACTCGCTCTCTGTGTCCCACACTCTCTCAGTGTGTCCCTCACTCTCTGTATCCTTCACTCTCTAAGTGTCCCTCGCTCTCTGTGTCCCTTGCTCTCTGTGACCCTCGCTCTCTCTGTGTCCCACACTCTCTCTCTGTCCCTCGCGGTCTCTGTGTCCCTCCCGGTGTCTGTGTCGCTCAAACTCTCTGTGTCCGTCGCGCTCTCTGTGTCCCTCGCGCTCTCTGTGCCTTCGCTCTCTCTGTGTCCCTCGCTCTCTCTGTCCCTCGCTCTCTCTCTGCCCCTCGCTCTCTCTGTGTCCCTCGCTCGCTGTGTGTCCCTCGCTCTCTCTGTGTCCCTGGCTCTCTGTGTCCCTCGCTCTCTCTCTGCCCCTCGCTCTCTCTGTGTCCCTCGATCGCTCTGTGTCCCTTGCTCGCTGTGTCCCTCGCGCTCTCTGTGTCCCTCGCGCTCTCTGTGTCCCTCGCGCTCTCTGTGTCCCTCGCTCTCTGTGTCCCTCACTCTCTGTGTCCCTTACTCACTCTGTGTCCCTCGCTCTCTGTGTCCCTCGCTCTCTGTGTCCCACACTCTCTGTGTCCCTCACTCTCTGTGTCCCTCGCTCTCTCTGTGTCCCTGGCTCTCTGTGTGTCCCTCGCGCTCTCTGTGTCCCTGGCTCTCTCTCTGTCCCTCGCGCTCTCTGTGTCCTGGCTCTCTCTCTGTCCCTCGCGCTCTCTGTGTCCTGGCTCTCTCTGTGTCACTCGCTCTCTGTGTCCCTGGCTCTCTCTGTGTCCCTCGCGCTCTCTGTGTCCCTGGCTCTCTCTCCGTCCCTCGCGCTCTCTGTGTCCTGGCTCTCTCTGAGTCCCTCGCGATCTCTGTGTCCCTGGCTCTCTCTGTGTCCCACACTCTCTGTGTCCCACACTCTCTGTGTCCCTCGCGCTTTCTGTGTCACTCGCGCCCTCTGTGTCCATCGCGCCCTCTGTGTCCCTGGCTCTCTCTGTGCCCCTCGCTCTCTCTGTGTCCCTCGCTCTCTGTGTCCCTCGCTCTCTGTGTCCCTCGCTCTCTGTGTCCCTCACTCTCAGTGTGTCCCTCGCTCTCTGTGTCCCTTGCTCTCTCTGTGTGCCTCACTCTCTGTGTGCCTCACTCTCTGTGTGTCCCTCGCTCTCTGTGTCCCTTGCTCTCTCTGTGCCGCTCGCTCTCTGTGCCCCTCCCTCTCTGTGTCCCTCGCTCTCTGTGTCCCTCGCTCTCTGTGTGTCCCTCGCTCTCTGTGTCCCTCACTCACTCTGTGTCCCTCGCTCTCTCTGTGTCCCTCGCTCTCTGTGTTCCTCACTCTCTGTGTCCCTCACTCTCTCTCTGTGTCCCTCGTGCTCTCTGTGTCCCTCAGCCTCTGTGTCCCTCGCTCTCTCTGTGTGGTACCCTCGCTCTCTGTGTCCCTGGCTCTCTCTGTGTCCCTGGCTCTGTCTGTGTCCCTCGCTCTCTCTCTGTGTCCCTCGCTCTCTGTGTCCCTCGCTCTCTGTGTCCCTCGCGCTTTCTGTGTCACTCGCGCCCTCTGTGTCCATCGCGCCCTCTGTGTCCCTGGCTCTCTCTGTGCCCCTCGCTCTCTCTGTGTCCCTCGCTCTCTGTGTCCCTCGCTCTCTGTGTCCCTCGCTCTCTGTGTCCCTCACTCTCAGTGTGTCCCTCGCTCTCTGTGTCCCTTGCTCTCTCTGTGTGCCTCACTCTCTGTGTGCCTCACTCTCTGTGTGTCCCTCGCTCTCTGTGTCCCTTGCTCTCTCTGTGCCGCTCGCTCTCTGTGCCCCTCGCTCTGTGTCCCTCGCTCTCTGTGTCCCTCGCTCTCTGTGTGTCCCTCGCTCTCTGTGTCCCTCACTCACTCTGTGTCCCTCGCTCTCTCTGTGTCCCTCGCTCTCTGTGTTCCTCACTCTCTGTGTCCCTCACTCTCTCTCTGTGTCCCTCGTGCTCTCTGTGTCCCTCAGCCTCTGTGTCCCTCGCTCTCTCTGTGTGGTACCCTCGCTCTCTGTGTCCCTGGCTCTCTCTGTGTCCCTGGCTCTGTCTGTGTCCCTCGCTCTCTCTCTGTGTCCCTCGCTCTCTGTGTCCCTCGCTCTCTGTATCCCTCGCGCTCTCTGTGTGCCTCGCTCTCTCTATGTCCCTCACTCTCTCTGTGTCCCTCCCTTTCTGTGTGTCACTCGCTCACTCTGTGTCCCTCGCTCTGTCTGAGTCCCTACCGTTCTGTGTGTCCATCGCGCTCTCTGTGTCGCTCGTTCTCTCTGTGTTCCTCGCTCTCTGTGACCCTCGCTCTCTGTGTGTCCCTCACTCTCTCTGTGTCCCTCGCTCTCTGTGTCCCTCGCTCTCTCTGTGTCCCCCGCTCTCTGTGTGTCCCTCGCTCTCTGTGTGTCCCTCCCTCTCTCTGTGTCCCTCACTCTCACTGTGTCCCTCATTCTCGCTGTGTCCCTCCCTCTCTCTGTGTCCCTCGCTCTCTGTGTTTCTCTCCCCCAACGTGTCCTCCTCTCTTTGTCTCTCTCGCTTTGTCCCTCTCTCTCTCTGTCCCACTCTCACTCGCTGTGTCCCTCTCTGTCCCTCTCTCTCTGTCCATCGCTCTGTGTCCCTCGCTCTCTGTGTCCATCGGCTCTCTGTGTCCCTCGCGCTCTCTGTGCCCCTCGCGCTATCTGTGTCCCTCATTGTTTGTGTCCCTCGCTCTCTGTGATCCTCACGCTCTGTGTCCTCACTCACTCTGTGTCCCTCGCTCTTTGTGACCCAAACTGACTGTGTCCCTCGCTCTCTGTGTCCCTCGCGCTCTCTGTACCCCTCGCGCTCTCTGTACCCCTCGCGCTCTCTGTGTCCTTCACGCTCTCTGTGTCCCTCGCGCTCTCTGTGTCCCTGGCTCTCTCTGTGTCCCTCGCTCTCTGTGTCCCTCGCTCTCTGTGTCCCTCGCTCTATCTGTGTCCCTCGATCTCCCTGTGTCCCTCAGTCTGTGTCCCTCGCTTTGTCTATGTACCTCCCTTTCTGTGTGTCCCTCGCGCTCGCAGTGTCCCTCGCGCTCGCAGTGTCCCTCGGGCTCTGTGTCCCTCGCTCTCTATGTCCCTCGCTCTCTGTGTCTCTCGCTCTCTCTGTGTCACTCGCGCTCTCTGTGTCCCTCGCTCTCTCTGTGTCCCTCGCTCTCTGTGTCCCTCACTCTCTCTGTGTGACCCTCGCTCTCTGTGTCCCTCGCTCTCTGTGTCCCTCGTTCTCTCTGTGTGTCCCTCGCTCTTTATGTCCCTCGCTCTCTCTGTGTCCCTGGCTCTGTCTGTGTCCCTCGCTCTCTCTGTGTGTCCCTCGCTCTCTGTGTCCCTCGCTCTCTGTGTGTCCCTCTATCTCTGTGTGACCCTCGCTCTCTGGTCCCTCGCTCTCTGTGTCCCTCGCTCTCTCTGTGTGTCCCTCGCTCTTTATGTCCCTCGCTCTCTCTGTGTCCCTCACTCTCTCTGTGTCCCACACTCTCTGTGTCCCTCGCTCTCTCTGTGTCCCTCACTCTCTGTGTCCCTCGCTCTCTGTGTCCCACACTCTCTGTGTCCCTCGCTCTCTGTGTCCCTTGCTCTCTGTGTCTCTCGCTCTCTCTGTGTCCCTCGCTCTCTGTGTCCCTCGCTCTCTGTGTCCCTCGCTCTCACTGTGTCATTCGTGCTCTGTGTCCCTCACTCTCTGTGTCCCTCGCTCTCTCTGTGTCCCTCGCGCTATCTTTGTAGCTCGGTCTGTGACCCTCGCTCTGTCTGTGTCCCTCCCTTTCTGTGTGTCCCTAGCTCTCGCTGTGTCCCTCGCTCTCTCTGTGTCCCTCGCTTTCTGTGTGTCACTCGCTCACTCTGTGTCCCTCGCTCTGTCTGAGTCCCTCGTTCTGTGACCCTCGCTCGGTCTGTGTCCCTACCTTTCTGTGTGTCCACCGCGCTCTCTGTGTCGCTCGTGCTCTCTGTGTTCCTCGCTCTCTGTGACCCTCGCTCTCTGTGTGTCTTTCGCTCTCTCTGTGTCCCTCGCTCTCTGTGTCCCTCGCTCTCTCTCTGCCCCTCGCTCTCTCTGTGTCCCCCGCTCTCTGTGTGTCCCTCGCTCTCTGTGTGTCCCTCCCTCTCTCTGTGTCCCTCACTCTCGCTGTGTCCCTCATTCTCGCTGTGTCCCTCCCTCTCTCTGTGTCCCTCGCTCTCTGTGTTCCTCTCCCCCAACGTGTCCTCCTCTCTTTGTCTCTCTCGCTTTGTCCCTCTCTCTCTCTGTCCCACTCTCACTCGCTGTGTCCCTCTCTGTCCCTCTCTCTCTGTCCATCGCTCTGTGTCCCTCGCTCTCTGTGTCCATCGCGCTCTCTGTGTCCCTCGCGCTCTCTGTGCCCCTCGCGCTATCTGTGTCCCTCATTGTTTGTGTCCCTCGCTCTCTGTGATCCTCACTCTCTGTGTCCCACACTCACTCTGTGTCCCTCGCTCTTTGTGTCCCAAACTGACTGTGTCCCTCGCTCTCTGTGTCCCTCGCGCTCTCTGTACCCCTCGTGCTCTCTGTGTCCCTCACGCTCTCTGTGTCCCTCGCGCTCTCTGTGTCCCTGGCTCTCTCTGTGTCCCTCGCTCTCTGTGTCCCTCGCTCTCTGTGTCCCTCGCTCTATCTGTGTCCCTCGATCTCCCTGTGTCCCTCAGTCTGTGTCCCTCGCTTTGTCTATGTACCTCCCTTTCTGTGTGTCCCTCGCGCTCGCAGTGTCCCTCGCGCTCGCAATGTCCCTCGCGCTCTGTGTCCCTCGCTCTCTATGTCCCTCGCTCTCTGTGTCTCTCGCTCTCTGTGTGTCACTTGCGCTCTCTGTGTCCCTCGCTCTCTCTGTGTCCCTCGCTCTCTGTGTCCCTCACTCTCTCTGTGTGACCCTCGCTCTCTGTGTCCCTCGCTCTCTGTGTCCCTCGTTCTCTCTGTGTGTCCCTCGCTCTTTATGTCCCTCGCTCTCTCTGTGTCCCTGGCTCTGTCTGTGTCCCTCGCTCTCTCTGTGTGTCCCTCGCTCTCTGTGTCCCTCGCTCTCTGTGTGTCCCTCTATCTCTGTGTGACCCTCGCTCTTTGGTGCCTCGCTCTCTGTGTCCCTCGCTCTCTCTGTGTGTCCCTCGCTCTTTATGTCCCTCGCTCTCTCTGTGTCCCTCACTCTCTCTGTGTCCCACACTCTCTGTGTCCCTCGCTCTCTCTGTGTCCCTCACTCTCTGTGTCCCTCGCTCTCTGTGTCCCACACTCTCTGTGTCCCTCGCTCTCTGTGTCCCTTGCTCTCTGTGTCCCTCGCTCTCTCTGTGTCCGTCGCTCTCTGTGTCCCTCGCTCTCTGTGTCCCTCGCTCTCTGTGTCCCTCGCTCTCACTGTGTCATTCGTGCTCTGTGTCCCTCGCACTTTGTGTCCCTCGCTCTCTCTGTGTCCCTCGCGCTATCTTTGTAGCTCGGTCTGTGACCCTCGCTCTGTCTGTGTCCCTCCCTTTCTGTGTGTCCCTAGCTCTCGCTGTGTCTCTCGCTCTCTCTGTGTCCCTCGCTCTCTCTGTGACCCTCGCTCTCTGTGTCCCTCGCGCTCTCTGTGTCCCTCGCGCTCTCTGTGTCCCTCGCGCTTTCTGTGTCCTTCGCGCTCTCTGTGTCCCTCGTTCTCTGTGTCCCTCGCTCTCTGTGTCCCTCAATCTCTGTGTCCCTCTCTCACTCTGTGTCCCTCGCTCTCTGTGTCCCACACTCTGTGTCCCTCGCTCTCTGTGTCCCTCGCGCTCACTGTGTCCCTCACGCTCTCTGTGTCCCTCGCTCTCTGTGTCCCTCGCGCTCACTGTGTCCCTCACGCTCTCTGTGTCCCTCGCTCTCTGTGTCCCTGGCTCTCTCTGTGTCCCTCGCTCACTGTGTCCCTCGCTCTCTCTGTGTCCCTCGCTCTCTCTGTGTCCCTCGCTCTCTCTGTGTCCCTCGCTCTCTGTGTCCCTCACTCTCTGTGTCCCTCGCTCTCTGTGTCCCTCGCTCTCTGTGTCCCTCGCTCTCTGTGTGTCCCTCACTCTCCCTGTGTCCATCGCTCTCTCTGTCCCTCGCTCTCTATGTCCCTCGCTCTCTCTGTGTCCCCCACTCTCTCTCTGTCCCTCACGCTCTCTGTGTCCCTCGCGCTCTCTGTGTCGCTCGCGCTCTCTGTGTCCCTCGCGCTCTCTGTGTCGCTCGCGTTCCCTGTGTCCCTCGCTCTCTGTGTCCCTCGCTCTCTGTGTGTCCCTCGCTATCTCTGTGTCCCTCGTTCTCTGAGTACCTCACTCTCTCTCTGCCCCTCGCTCTCTCTGTGTCCCTCGCTCTCTGTGTGCCCCTCGCTCTCTCTGTGTCCCTTGCACTCTGTGTGTCCCTCGCTCTCTCTGTGTCCCTCGCTCTCTGTGTCCCTCACTCTCGATGTGTCCCTCATTCTCGCTGTGTCCCTCGCTCTCTCTGTGTCCCTCGCTCTCTGTGACCCTCTCCTCCTACATGTCCCCCTCTCTTTGTCTCTCACGCTGTGTCCCTCTCTCTCTCTGTCCCACTCTCACTCGCTGTGTCCCTCTCTGTCCCTCTCTCTCTGTCCATCGCTCTGTGTTCCTCGCTCTCTGTGTCCCTCGCGCTCACTGTGTCCCACGCTCTCTCTGTGTCCCTCGCTCTCTGTGTCCCTCGCTCTCTCTGTGTGGTACCCTCGCTCTCTGTGTGCCTGGCTCTCTCTGTGTCCCTGGCTCTGTCTGTGTCCCTCGCTCTCTCTCTGTGTCCCTCGCTCTCTGTGTCCCTTGCTCTCTGTATCCCTCGCGCTCTCTGTGTGCCTCGCTCTGTCTGTGTCCCTCACTCTCTCTGTGTCCCACACTCTCTGTGTCCCTCGCTCTCTCTGTGTCCCTCACTCTCTGTGTCCCTCGCTCTCTGTGTCCCACACTCTCTGTGTCCCTCGCTCTCTGTGTCCCTTGCTCTCTGTGTCCCCCGCTCTCTCTGTGTCCCTCGCTCTCTGTGTCCCTCGCTCTCTGTGTCCCTCGCTCTCTGTGTCCCTCGCTCTCACTGTGTCATTCGTGCTCTGTGTCCCTCGCACTTTGTGTCCCTCGCTCTCTCTGTGTCCCTCGCGCTATCTTTGTAGCTCGGTCTGTGACCCTCGCTCTGTCTGTGTCCCTCCCTTTCTGTGTGTCCCTCGCTCTCGCTGTGTCCCTCGCGCTCTCTGTGTCCCTCGCTCTCTCTGTGTCCCTCACTCTCTCTGTGTCCCTCGCTCTCCCTGAGTCGCGCACTCTCTCTGTGTCCCTTGCTCTCTCTGGGTCCCTCGCTCTCTGTGTCCCTCGCTCTCTCTGTGTCCCTCACTCTCTCTCTGTCCCTCACTCTCTCTCTGGCCCTCACTCTCTGTGTCGGTGACTCTCTCTGTGTCCCTCGCTCTCTGTGTCCCTCGCTCTCTGTGTCCCTCACTCTCTCTGTGTCCCACACTCTCTGTGTCCCTCGCTCTCTCTGTGTGTCCCTCGCTCTCTGTGTCCCACAGTCTCTGTGTCCCTCGATCTCTCCGTGTGTCCCTCGCTCTCTGTGTCCCTCACTCTTTGTGCCCCTGATGCTCTGTGCTACTCGCTCTCTGTGTCCCTCGCTCTCTGTGTCCCCCACTCTCTATGTCCCTCGCTCTCACTGTGTCCCTGGCTCTGTCTGTTTCCCTCGCTCTCTCTGTGTGTCCCTCGCTCTCTGTGTCCCTCGCTCTCTCTGTGTCCCTCGCTCTCTCTGTGTCCCTCAGTCTCTCTGTGTCCCACACTCTCTGTGGCCCTCGCTCTCTGTGTCCCTCGCGCTCTCTGTGTCCCTCGCACTCTCTGTGTCACTCGCTCTCTGTGTCCCACACTCTCTCAGTGTGTCCCTCACTCTCTGTATCCTTCACTCTCTAAGTGTCCCTCGCTCTCTGTGTCCCTTGCTCTCTGTGACCCTCGCTCTCTCTGTGTCCCACACTCTCTCTCTGTCCCTCGCGGTCTCTGTGTCCCTCCCGGTGTATGTGTCGCTCGCGCTCTCTGTGTCCGTCGCGCTCTCTGTGTCCCTCGCGCTCTCTGTGCCTTCGCTCTCTCTGGGTCCCTCGCTCTCTCTGTCCCTCGCTCTCTCTCTGCCCCTCGCTCTCTCTGTGTCCCTCGCTCGCTGTGTGTCCCTCGCTCTCTCTGTGTCCCTGGCTCTCTGTGTCCCTCGCTCTCTCTCTGCCCCTCGCTCTCTCTGTGTCCCTCGATCGCTCTGTGTCCCTTGCTCTCTGTGTCCCTCGCGCTCTCTGTGTCCCTCGCGCTCTCTGTGTCCCTCGCGCTCTCTGTGTCCCTCGCTCTCTGTGTCCCTCACTCTCTGTGTCCCTTACTCACTCTGTGTCCCTCGCTCTCTGTGTCCCTCGCTCTCTGTGTCCCACACTCTCTGTGTCCCTCACTCTCTGTGTCCCTCGCTCTCTCTGTGTCCCTGTCTCTCTGTGTGTCCCTCGCGCTCTCTGTGTCCCTGGCTCTCTCTCTGTCCCTCGCGCTCTCTGTGTCCTGGCTCTCTCTCTGTCCCTCGCGCTCTCTGTGTCCTGGCTCTCTCTGTGTCACTCGCTCTCTGTGTCCCTGGCTCTCTCTGTGTCCCTCGCGCTCTCTGTGTCCCTGGCTCTCTCTCCGTCCCTCGCGCTCTCTGTGTCCTGGCTCTCTCTGAGTCCCTCGCGATCTCTGTGTCCCTGGCTCTCTCTGTGTCCCACACTCTCTGTGTCCCACACTCTCTGTGTCCCTCGCGCTTTCTGTGTCACTCGCGCCCTCTGTGTCCATCGCGCCCTCTGTGTCCCTGGCTCTCTCTGTGCCCCTCGCTCTCTCTGTGTCCCTCGCTCTCTGTGTCCCTCGCTCTCTGTGTCCCTCGCTCTCTGTGTCCCTCACTCTCAGTGTGTCCCTCGCTCTCTGTGTCCCTTGCTCTCTCTGTGTGCCTCACTCTCTGTGTGCCTCACTCTCTGTGTGTCCCTCGCTCTCTGTGTCCCTTGCTCTCTCTGTGCCGCTCGCTCTCTGTGCCCCTCGCTCTGTGTCCCTCGCTCTCTGTGTCCCTCGCTCTCTGTGTGTCCCTCGCTCTCTGTGTCCCTCACTCACTCTGTGTCCCTCGCTCTCTCTGTGTCCCTCGCTCTCTGTGTTCCTCACTCTCTGTGTCCCTCACTCTCTCTCTGTGTCCCTCGTGCTCTCTGTGTCCCTCAGCCTCTGTGTCCCTCGCTCTCTCTGTGTGGTACCCTCGCTCTCTGTGTCCCTGGCTCTCTCTGTGTCCCTGGCTCTGTCTGTGTCCCTCGCTCTCTCTCTGTGTCCCTCGCTCTCTGTGTCCCTCGCTCTCTGTATCCCTCGCGCTCTCTGTGTGCCTCGCTCTCTCTATGTCCCTCACTCTCTCTGTGTCCCTCCCTTTCTGTGTGTCACTCGCTCACTCTGTGTCCCTCGCTCTGTCTGAGTCCCTACCGTTCTGTGTGTCCATCGCGCTCTCTGTGTCGCTCGTTCTCTCTGTGTTCCTCGCTCTCTGTGACCCTCGCTCTCTGTGTGTCCCTCACTCTCTCTGTGTCCCTCGCTCTCTGTGTCCCTCGCTCTCTCTGTGTCCCTCACTCTCACTGTGTCCCTCATTCTCGCTGTGTCCCTCCCTCTCTCTGTGTCCCTCGCTCTCTGTGTTTCTCTCCCCCAACGTGTCCTCCTCTCTTTGTCTCTCGCGCTTTGTCCCTCTCTCTCTCTGTCCCACTCTCACTCGCTGTGTCCCTCTCTGTCCCTCTCTCTCTGTCCATCGCTCTGTGTCCCTCGCTCTCTGTGTCCATCGGCTCTCTGTGTCCCTCGCGCTCTCTGTGCCCCTCGCGCTATCTGTGTCCCTCATTGTTTGTGTCCCTCGCTCTCTGTGATCCTCACTCTCTGTGTCCTCACTCACTCTGTGTCCCTCGCTCTTTGTGTCCCAAACTGACTGTGTCCCTCGCTCTCTGTGTCCCTCGCGCTCTCTGTACCCCTCGCGCTCTCTGTGTCCCTCACGCTCTCTGTGTCCCTCGCGCTCTCTGTGTCCCTGGCTCTCTCTGTGTCCCTCGCTCTCTGTGTCCCTCGCTCTCTGTGTCCCTCGCTCTATCTGTGTCCCTCGATCTCCCTGTGTCCCTCAGTCTGTGTCCCTCGCTTTGTCTATGTACCTCCCTTTCTGTGTGTCCCTCGCGCTCGCAGTGTCCCTCGCGCTCGCAGTGTCCCTCGGGCTCTGTGTCCCTCGCTCTCTATGTCCCTCGCTCTCTGTGTCTCTCGCTCTATCTGTGTCACTCGCGCTTTCTGTGTCCCTCGCTCTCCCTGTGTCCCTCGCTCTCTGTGTCCCTCACTCTCTCTGTGTGACCCTCGCTCTCTGTGTCCCTCGCTCTCTGTGTCCCTCGTTCTCTCTGTGTGTCCCTCGCTCTTTATGTCCCTCGCTCTCTCTGTGTCCCTGGCTCTGTCTGTGTCCCTCGCTCTCTCTGTGTGTCCCTCGCTCTCTGTGTCCCTCGCTCTCTGTGTGTCCCTCTATCTCTGTGTGACCCTCGCTCTCTGGTCCCTCGCTCTCTGTGTCCCTCGCTCTCTCTGTGTGTCCCTCGCTCTTTATGTCCCTCGCTCTCTCTGTGTCCCTCACTCTCTCTGTGTCCCACACTCTCTGTGTCCCTCGCTCTCTTTGTGTCCCTCACTCTCTGTGTCCCTCGCTCTCTGTGTCCCACACTCTCTGTGTCCCTCGCTCTCTGTGTCCCTTGCTCTCTGTGTCCCTCGCTCTCTCTGTGTCCCTCGCTCTCTGTGTCCCTCGCTCTCTGTGTCCCTCGCTCTCTGTCTCCCTCGCTCTCACTGTGTCATTCGTGCTCTGTGTCCCTCGCACTTTGTGTCCCTCGCTCTCTGTGTCCCTCGCTCTCTGTGTCCCTCGCTCTCTGTCTCCCTCGCTCTCACTGTGTCATTCGTGCTCTGTGTCCCTCGCTCTTTGTGTCCCTCGCTCTCTCTGTGTCCCTCGCGCTATCTTTGTAGCTCGGTCTGTGACCCTCGCACTGTCTGTGTCACTCCCTTTCTGTGTGTCCCTCGCTCTCGCTGTGTCCCTCGCGCTCTCTGTGTCCCTCGCTCTCTCTGTGTCCCTCACTCTCTCTGTGTCCCTCGCTCTCCCTGAGTCGCTCACTCTCTCTGTGTCCCTTGCTCTCTCTTGGTCCCTCGCTCTCTGTGTCCCTCGCTCTCTCTGTGTCCCTCACTCTCTCTCTGTCCCTCACTCTCTCTCTGGCCCTCACTCTCTGTGTCGGTGACTCTCTCTGTGTCCCTCGCTCTCTGTGTCCCTCGCTCTCTGTGTCCCTCACTCTCTCTGTGTCCCACACTCTCTGTGTCCCTCGCTCTCTCTGTGTGTCCCTCGCTCTCTGTGTCCCACAGTCTCTGTGTCCCTCGCTCTCTCCGTGTGTCCCTCGCTCTCTGTGTCCCACACTCTCTGTGTCCCTCACTCTCTGTGTCCCTCGCTCTCTCTGTGTCCCTGGCTCTCTGTGTGTCCCTCGCGCTCTCTGTGTCCCTGGCTCTCTCTGTGTCCCTCGCTCTCTCCGTGTGTCCCTCGCTCTCTGTGTCCCACACTCTCTGTGTCCCTCACTCTCTGTGTCCCTCGCTCTCTCTGTGTCCCTGGCTCTCTGTGTGTCCCTCGCGCTCTCTGTGTCCCTGGCTCTCTCTGTGTCCCTCGCGCTCTCTGTGTCCCTGGCTCTCTCTCTGTCCCTCGCGCTCTCTGTGTCCTGGCTCCCTCTGAGTCCCTCGCGATCTCTGTGTCCCTGGCTATCTCTGTGTCCCACACTCTCTGTGTCCCACACTCTCTGTGTCCCTCGCGCTTTCTGTGTCACTCGCGCCCTCTGTGTCCATCGCGCCCTCTGTGTCCCTGGCTCTCTCTGTGTCCCTCGCGCTCTCTGTGTCACTGGCTCTCTCTGTGTCCCTGGCTCTCTCTGTGTCCCTGGCTCTCTCTGTGCCACTCGCTCTCTCTGTGTCCCTCGCTCTCTGTGTCCCTCGCTCTCTGTGTCCCTCGCTCTCTGTGTCCCTCACTCTCAGTGTGTCCCTCGCTCTCTGTGTCCCTTGCTCTCTCTGTGTGCCTCACTCTCTGTGTGTCCCTCGCTCTCTGTGTCCCTTGCTCTCTCTGTGCCGCTCGCTCTCTGTGCCCCTCGCTCTCTGTGTCCCTCGCTCTCTGTGTCCCTCACTCTCTGTGTGTCCCTCGCTCTCTGAGTCCCTCGCTCTCTCTGTGTCCCTCACTCTCTCTGTGTCCCTCACTCTCTGTGTGTCCCTCGCTCTCTGTGTCCTTTGCTCTCTCTGTGCCCCTCGCTCCCTGTGTCCCTCGCTCTCTGTGTCCCTCGCTCTCTCTGTGTGTCCCTCTCTCTCTGTGTCCCTCGCTCTCCCTGTGTCGCTCACTCTCTGTGTCCCTCACTCTCTGTGTCCCTCGCTCACTCTGTGTCCCTCGCTCTCCCTGTGTCGCTCACTCTCTGTGTCCCTTGCGCTCTCTGTGTCCCTCGCTCTCTGTGTCACTCGCTCTCTGTGTCCCTTGCTCTCTCTGTGTCCCTCGCTCACTCTGTGTCCCTCGCTCTCTCTCTGCCCCTCGCTCTCTCTGTGTCCCTCGATCGCTCTGTGCCCCTTGCTCTCTGTGTCCCTCGCGCTCTCTGTGTCCCTCGCGCTCTCTGTGTCCCTTACTCACTCTGTGTCCCTCGCTCTCTGTGTCCCTCGCTCTCTGTGTCCCACACTCTCTGTGTCCCTCACTCTCTGTGTCCCTCGCTCTCTCTGTGTCCCTGGCTCTCTGTGTGTCCCTCGCGCTCTCTGTGTCCCTGGCTCTCTCTGTGTCCCTCGCGCTCTCTGTGTCCCTGGCTCTCTCTCTGTCCCTCGCGCTCTCTGTGTCCTGGCTCTCTCTGAGTCCCTCGCGCTCTCTGTGTCCCTGGCTCTCTCTGTGTCCCACACTCTCTGTGTCCCACACTCTCTGTGTCCCTCGCGCTTTCTGTGTCACTCGCGCCCTCTGTGTCCATCGCGCCCTCTGTGTCCCTGGCTCTCTCTGTGTCCCTGGCTCTCTCTGTGCCCCTCGCTCTCTCTGTGTCCCTCGCTCTCTGTGTCCCTCGCTCTCTGTGTCCCTCGCTCTCTGTGTCCCTCACTCTCAGTGTGTCCCTCGCTCTCTGTGTCCCTTGCTCTCTCTGTGTGCCTCACTCTCTGTGTGTCCCTCGCTCTCTGTGTCCCTTGCTCTCTCTGTGCCGCTCGCTCTCTGTGCCCCTCGCTCTCTGTGTCCCTCGCTCTCTGTGTCCCTCACTCTCTGTGTGTCCCTCGCTCTGAGTCCCTCGCTCTCTCTGTGTCCCTCACTCTCTCTGTGTCCCTCACTCTCTGTGTGTCCCTCGCTCTCTGTGTCCTTTGCTCTCTCTGTGCCCCTCGCTCCCTGTGTCCCTCGCTCTCTGTGTCCCTCGCTCTCTCTGTGTGTCCCTCGCTCTCTGTGTCCCTCGCTCTCCCTGTGTCGCTCACTCTCTGTGTCCCTCACTCTCTGTGTCCCTCGCTCACTCTGTGTCCCTCGCTCTCCCTGTGTCGCTCACTCTCTGTGGCCCTTGCGCTCTCTGTGTCCCTCGCTCTCTGTGTCACTCGCTCTCTGTGTCCCTTGCTCTCTCTGTGTCCCTCGCTCACTCTGTGTCCCTCGCTCTGCCTATGTCACTCCCTTTCTGTGTGTCCCTCGCGCTCGCAGTGTCCCTCGCGCTCGCATTGTCCCTCGCGCTCTGTGTCCCACACTCTCTCTGTGTCCCTCACTCTCTGTATCCCTCGCTCTCTCTGTCCCTGTGTCCCTCGCTCTCTGTGTCCCTCGCTCTGCCTATGTCACTCGCTCTCTGTGTCCCTCACTCTCTGTGTCACTCGCTCTCTGTGTCCCTCGCTCTCTGTGTCACTCGCTCTCTGTGTCCCTTGCTCTCTGTGTCCCTGGCTCTCTCTGTGTCCCTCGCTCTCTGTGTCCCTCGCTGTCTGTGTCCCTCGCTCTCTGTGTCCCTCGCTCTCTCTGTGACCCTCGCACTCTCTGTGTCACTCGCTCTCTGTGTCCCACACTCTCTCAGTGTGTCCCTCACTCTCTGTATCCTTCACTCTCTAAGTGTCCCTCGCTCTCTGTGTCCCTTGCTCTCTGTGACCCTCGCTCTCTCTGTGTCCCACACTCTCTCTCTGTCCCTCGCGGTCTCTGTGTCCCTCCCGGTGTCTGTGTCGCTCGCGCTCTCTGTGTCCGTCGCGCTCTCTGTGTCCCTCGCGCTCTCTGTGCCTTCGCTCTCTCTGTGTCCCTCGCTCTCTCTGTCCCTCGCTCTCTCTCTGCCCCTCGCTCTCTCTGTGTCCCTCGCTCGCTGTGTGTCCCTCGCTCTCTCTGTGTCCCTGGCTCTCTGTGTCCCTCGCTCTCTCTCTGCCCCTCGCTCTCTCTGTGTCCCTCGATCGCTCTGTGTCCCTTGCTCGCTGTGTCCCTCGCGCTCTCTGTGTCCCTCGCGCTCTCTGTGTCCCTCGCGCTCTCTGTGTCCCTCGCTCTCTGTGTCCCTCACTCTCTGTGTCCCTTACTCACTCTGTGTCCCTCGCTCTCTGTGTCCCTCGCTCTCTGTGTCCCACACTCTCTGTGTCCCTCACTCTCTGTGTCCCTCGCTCTCTCTGTGTCCCTGGCTCTCTGTGTGTCCCTCGCGCTCTCTGTGTCCCTGGCTCTCTCTCTGTCCCTCGCGCTCTCTGTGTCCTGGCTCTCTCTCTGTCCCTCGCGCTCTCTGTGTCCTGGCTCTCTCTGTGTCACTCGCTCTCTGTGTCCCTGGCTCTCTCTGTGTCCCTCGCGCTCTCTGTGTCCCTGGCTCTCTCTCCGTCCCTCGCGCTCTCTGTGTCCTGGCTCTCTCTGAGTCCCTCGCGATCTCTGTGTCCCTGGCTCTCTCTGTGTCCCACACTCTCTGTGTCCCACACTCTCTGTGTCCCTCGCGCTTTCTGTGTCACTCGCGCCCTCTGTGTCCATCGCGCCCTCTGTGTCCCTGGCTCTCTCTGTGCCCCTCGCTCTCTCTGTGTCCCTCGCTCTCTGTGTCCCTCGCTCTCTGTGTCCCTCGCTCTCTGTGTCCCTCACTCTCAGTGTGTCCCTCGCTCTCTGTGTCCCTTGCTCTCTCTGTGTGCCTCACTCTCTGTGTGCCTCACTCTCTGTGTGTCCCTCGCTCTCTGTGTCCCTTGCTCTCTCTGTGCCGCTCGCTCTCTGTGCCCCTCGCTCTCTGTGTCCCTCGCTCTCTGTGTCCCTCGCTCTCTGTGTGTCCCTCGCTCTCTGTGTCCCTCACTCACTCTGTGTCCCTCGCTCTCTCTGTGTCCCTCGCTCTCTGTGTTCCTCACTCTCTGTGTCCCTCACTCTCTCTCTGTGTCCCTCGTGCTCTCTGTGTCCCTCAGCCTCTGTGTCCCTCGCTCTCTCTGTGTGGTACCCTCGCTCTCTGTGTCCCTGGCTCTCTCTGTGTCCCTGGCTCTGTCTGTGTCCCTCGCTCTCTCTCTGTGTCCCTCGCTCTCTGTGTCCCTCGCTCTCTGTATCCCTCGCGCTCTCTGTGTGCCTCGCTCTCTCTATGTCCCTCACTCTCTCTGTGTCCCTCCCTTTCTGTGTGTCACTCGCTCACTCTGTGTCCCTCGCTCTGTCTGAGTCCCTCGTTCTGTGACCCTCGCTCTGTCTGTGTCCCTACCGTTCTGTGTGTCCATCGCGCTCTCTGTGTCGCTCGTTCTCTCTGTGTTCCTCGCTCTCTGTGACCCTCGCTCTCTGTGTGTCCCTCACTCTCTCTGTGTCCCTCGCTCTCTGTGTCCCTCGCTCTCTCTGTGTCCCCCCCTCTCTGTGTGTCCCTCGCTCTCTGTGTGTCCCTCCCTCTCTCTGTGTCCCTCACTCTCACTGTGTCCCTCATTCTCGCTGTGTCCCTCCCTCTCTCTGTGTCCCTCGCTCTCTGTGTTCCTCTCCCCCAACGTGTCCTCCTCTCTTTGTCTCTCTCGCTTTGTCCCTCTCTCTCTCTGTCCCACTCTCACTCGCTGTGTCCCTCTCTGTCCCTCTCTCTCTGTCCATCGCTCTGTGTCCCTCGCTCTCTGTGTCCATCGCGCTCTCTGTGTCCCTCGCGCTCTCTGTGCCCCTCGCGCTATCTGTGTCCCTCATTGTTTGTGTCCCTCGCTCTCTGTGATCCTCACTCTCTGTGTCCCTCACTCACTCTGTGTCCCTCGCTCTTTGTGTCCCAAACTGACTGTGTCCCTCGCTCTCTGTGTCCCTCGCGCTCTCTGTACCCCTCGCGCTCTCTGTGTCCCTCACGCTCTCTGTGTCCCTCGCGCTCTCTGTGTCCCTGGCTCTCTCTGTGTCCCTCGCTCTCTGTGTCCCTCGCTCTCTGTGTCCCTCGCTTTATCTGTGTCCCTCGATCTCCCTGTGTCCCTCAGTCTGTGTCCCTCGCTTTGTCTATGTACCTCCCTTTCTGTGTGTCCCTCGCGCTCGCAGTGTCCCTCGCGCTCGCAGTGTCCCTCGGGCTCTGTGTCCCTCGCTCTCTATGTCCCTCGCTCTCTGTGTCTCTCGCTCTCTCTGTGTCACTCGCGCTTTCTGTGTCCCTCGCTCTCCCTGTGTCCCTCGCTCTCTGTGTCCCTCACTCTCTCTGTGTGACCCTCGCTCTCTGTGTCCCTCGCTCTCTGTGTCCCTCGTTCTCTCTGTGTGTCCCTCGCTCTTTATGTCCCTCGCTCTCTTTGTGTCCCTGGCTCTGTCTGTGTCCCTCGCTCTCTCTGTGTGTCCCTCGCTCTCTGTGTCCCTCGCTCTCTGTGTGTCCCTCTATCTCTGTGTGACCCTCGCTCTCTGGTCCCTCGCTCTCTGTGTCCCTCGCTCTCTCTGTGTGTCCCTCGCTCTTTATGTCCCTCGCTCTCTCTGTGTCCCTCACTCTCTCTGTGTCCCACACTCTCTGTGTCCCTCGCTCTCTTTGTGTCCCTCACTCTCTGTGTCCCTCGCTCTCTGTGTCCCACACTCTCTGTGTCCCTCGCTCTCTGTGTCCCTTGCTCTCTGTGTCCCTCGCTCTCTCTGTGTCCCTCGCTCTCTGTGTCCCTCGCTCTCTGTGTCCCTCGCTCTCACTGTGTCATTCGTGCTCTGTGTCCCTCGCACTTTGTGTCCCTCGCTCTCTCTGTGTCCCTCGCGCTATCTTTGTAGCTCGGTCTGTGACCCTCGCTCTGTCTGTGTCCCTCCCTTTCTGTGTGTCCCTCGCTCTCGCTGTGTCCCTCGCGGTCTCTGTGTCCCTCGCTCTCTCTGTGTCCCTCGCTCTCTCTGTGACCCTCGCTCTCTCTGTGTCCCACACTCTCTCTCTGTCCCTCGCGGTCTCTGTGTCCCTCCCGGTGTCTGTGTCGCTCGCGCTCTCTGTGTCCGTCGCGCTCTCTGTGTCCCTCGCGCTCTCTGTGCCTTCGCTCTCTCTGTGTCCCTCGCTCTCTCTGTCCCTCGCTCTCTCTCTGCCCCTCGCTCTCTCTGTGTCCCTCGCTCGCTGTGTGTCCCTCGCTCTCTCTGTGTCCCTGGCTCTCTGTGTCCCTCGCTCTCTCTCTGCCCCTCGCTCTCTCTGTGTCCCTCGATCGCTCTGTGTCCCTTGCTCGCTGTGTCCCTCGCGCTCTCTGTGTCCCTCGCGCTCTCTGTGTCCCTCGCGCTCTCTGTGTCCCTCGCTCTCTGTGTCCCTCACTCTCTGTGTCCCTTACTCACTCTGTGTCCCTCGCTCTCTGTGTCCCTCGCTCTCTGTGTCCCACACTCTCTGTGTCCCTCACTCTCTGTGTCCCTCGCTCTCTCTGTGTCCCTGGCTCTCTGTGTGTCCCTCGCGCTCTCTGTGTCCCTGGCTCTCTCTCTGTCCCTCGCGCTCTCTGTGTCCTGGCTCTCTCTCTGTCCCTCGCGCTCTCTGTGTCCTGGCTCTCTCTGTGTCACTCGCTCTCTGTGTCCCTGGCTCTCTCTGTGTCCCTCGCGCTCTCTGTGTCCCTGGCTCTCTCTCCGTCCCTCGCGCTCTCTGTGTCCTGGCTCTCTCTGAGTCCCTCGCGATCTCTGTGTCCCTGGCTCTCTCTGTGTCCCACACTCTCTGTGTCCCACACTCTCTGTGTCCCTCGCGCTTTCTGTGTCACTCGCGCCCTCTGTGTCCATCGCGCCCTCTGTGTCCCTGGCTCTCTCTGTGCCCCTCGCTCTCTCTGTGTCCCTCGCTCTCTGTGTCCCTCGCTCTCTGTGTCCCTCGCTCTCTGTGTCCCTCACTCTCAGTGTGTCCCTCGCTCTCTGTGTCCCTTGCTCTCTCTGTGTGCCTCACTCTCTGTGTGCCTCACTCTCTGTGTGTCCCTCGCTCTCTGTGTCCCTTGCTCTCTCTGTGCCGCTCGCTCTCTGTGCCCCTCGCTCTCTGTGTCCCTCACTCTCTGTGTCCCTCGCTCTCTGTGTGTCCCTCGCTCTCTGTGTCCCTCACTCACTCTGTGTCCCTCGCTCTCTCTGTGTCCCTCGCTCTCTGTGTTCCTCACTCTCTGTGTCCCTCACTCTCTCTCTGTGTCCCTCGTGCTCTCTGTGTCCCTCAGCCTCTGTGTCCCTCGCTCTCTCTGTGTGGTACCCTCGCTCTCTGTGTCCCTGGCTCTCTCTGTGTCCCTGGCTCTGTCTGTGTCCCTCGCTCTCTCTCTGTGTCCCTCGCTCTCTGTGTCCCTCGCTCTCTGTATCCCTCGCGCTCTCTGTGTGCCTCGCTCTCTCTATGTCCCTCACTCTCTCTGTGTCCCTCCCTTTCTGTGTGTCACTCGCTCACTCTGTGTCCCTCGCTCTGTCTGAGTCCCTCGTTCTGTGACCCTCGCTCTGTCTGTGTCCCTACCGTTCTGTGTGTCCATCGCGCTCTCTGTGTCGCTCGTTCTCTCTGTGTTCCTCGCTCTCTGTGACCCTCGCTCTCTGTGTGTCCCTCACTCTCTCTGTGTCCCTCGCTCTCTGTGTCCCTCGCTCTCTCTGTGTCCCCCGCTCTCTGTGTGTCCCTCGCTCTCTGTGTGTCCCTCCCTCTCTCTGTGTCCCTCACTCTCACTGTGTCCCTCATTCTCGCTGTGTCCCTCCCTCTCTCTGTGTCCCTCGCTCTCTGTGTTCCTCTCCCCCAACGTGTCCTCCTCTCTTTGTCTCTCTCGTTTTGTCCCTCTCTCTCTCTGTCCCACTCTCACTCGCTGTGTCCCTCTCTGTCCCTCTCTCTCTGTCCATCGCTCTGTGTCCCTCGCTCTCTGTGTCCATCGCGCTCTCTGTGTCCCTCGCGCTCTCTGTGCCCCTCGCGCTATCTGTGTCCCTCATTGTTTGTGTCCCTCGCTCTCTGTGATCCTCACTCTCTGTGTCCCTCACTCACTCTGTGTCCATCGCTCTTTGTGTCCCAAACTGACTGTGTCCCTCGCTCTCTGTGTCCCTCGCGCTCTCTGTACCCCTCGCGCTCTCTGTGTCCCTCACGCTCTCTGTGTCCCTCGCGCTCTCTGTGTCCCTGGCTCTCTCTGTGTCCCTCGCTCTCTGTGTCCCTCGCTCTCTGTGTCCCTCGCTCTATCTGTGTCCCTCGATCTCCCTGTGTCCCTCAGTCTGTGTCCCTCGCTTTGTCTATGTACCTCCCTTTCTGTGTGTCCCTCGCGCTCGCAGTGTCCCTCGCGCTCGCAGTGTCCCTCGGGCTCTGTGTCCCTCGCTCTCTATGTCCCTCGCTCTCTGTGTCTCTCGCTCTCTCTGTGTCACTCGCGCTTTCTGTGTCCCTCGCTCTCCCTGTGTCCCTCGCTCTCTGTGTCCCTCACTCTCTCTGTGTGACCCTCGCTCTCTGTGTCCCTCGCTCTCTGTGTCCCTCGTTCTCTCTGTGTGTCCCTCGCTCTTTATGTCCCTCGCTCTCTTTGTGTCCCTGGCTCTGTCTGTGTCCCTCGCTCTCTCTGTGTGTCCCTCGCTCTCTGTGTCCCTCGCTCTCTGTGTGTCCCTCTATCTCTGTGTGACCCTCGCTCTCTGGTCCCTCGCTCTCTGTGTCCCTCGCTCTCTCTGTGTGTCCCTCGCTCTTTATGTCCCTCGCTCTCTCTGTGTCCCTCACTCTCTCTGTGTCCCACACTCTCTGTGTCCCTCGCTCTCTTTGTGTCCCTCACTCTCTGTGTCCCTCGCTCTCTGTGTCCCACACTCTCTGTGTCCCTCGCTCTCTGTGTCCCTTGCTCTCTGTGTCCCTCGCTCTCTCTGTGTCCCTCGCTCTCTGTGTCCCTCGCTCTCTGTGTCCCTCGCTCTCTGTCTCCCTCGCTCTCACTGTGTCATTCGTGCTCTGTGTCCCTCGCACTTTGTGTCCCTCGCTCTCTCTGTGTCCCTCGCGCTATCTTTGTAGCTCGGTCTGTGACCCTCGCTCTGTCTGTGTCCCTCCCTTTCTGTGTGTCCCTCGCTCTCGCTGTGTCCCTCGCGGTCTCTGTGTCCCTCGCTCTCTCTGTGTCCCTCACTCTCTCTGTGTCCCTCGCTCTCCCTGAGTCGCTCACTCTCTCTGTGTCCCTTGCTCTCTCTTGGTCCCTCGCTCTCTGTGTCCCTCGCTCTCTCTGTGTCCCTCACTCTCTCTCTGTCCCTCACTCTCTCTCTGGCCCTCACTCTCTGTGTCGGTGACTCTCTCTGTGTCCCTCGCTCTCTGTGTCCCTCGCTCTCTGTGTCCCTCACTCTCTCTGTGTCCCACACTCTCTGTGTCCCTCGCTCTCTCTGTGTGTCCCTCGCTCTCTGTGTCCCACAGTCTCTGTGTCCCTCGCTCTCTCCGTGTGTCCCTCGCTCTCTGTGTCCCACACTCTCTGTGTCCCTCACTCTCTGTGTCCCTCGCTCTCTCTGTGTCCCTGGCTCTCTGTGTGTCCCTCGCGCTCTCTGTGTCCCTGGCTCTCTCTGTGTCCCTCGCTCTCTCCGTGTGTCCCTCGCTCTCTGTGTCCCACACTCTCTGTGTCCCTCACTCTCTGTGTCCCTCGCTCTCTCTGTGTCCCTGGCTCTCTGTGTGTCCCTCGCGCTCTCTGTGTCCCTGGCTCTCTCTGTGTCCCTCGCGCTCTCTGTGTCCCTGGCTCTCTCTCTGTCCCTCGCGCTCTCTGTGTCCTGGCTCCCTCTGAGTCCCTCGCGATCTCTGTGTCCCTGGCTATCTCTGTGTCCCACACTCTCTGTGTCCCACACTTTCTGTGTCTCTCGCGCTTTCTGTGTCACTCGCGCCCTCTGTGTCCATCGCGCCCTCTGTGTCCCTGGCTCTCTCTGTGTCCCTCGCGCTCTCTGTGTCCCTGGCTCTCTCTGTGTCCCTGGCTCTCTCTGTGTCCCTGGCTCTCTCTGTGCCACTCGCTCTCTCTGTGTCCCTCGCTCTCTGTGTCCCTCGCTCTCTGTGTCCCTCGCTCTCTGTGTCCCTCACTCTCAGTGTGTCCCTCGCTCTCTGTGTCCCTTGCTCTCTCTGTGTGCCTCACTCTCTGTGTGTCCCTCGCTCTCTGTGTCCCTTGCTCTCTCTGTGCCGCTCGCTCTCTGTGCCCCTCGCTCTCTGTGTCCCTCGCTCTCTGTGTCCCTCACTCTCTGTGTGTCCCTCGCTCTCTGAGTCCCTCGCTCTCTCTGTGTCCCTCACTCTCTCTGTGTCCCTCACTCTCTGTGTGTCCCTCGCTCTCTGTGTCCTTTGCTCTCTCTGTGCCCCTCGCTCCCTGTGTCCCTCGCTCTCTGTGTCCCTCGCTCTCTCTGTGTGTCCCTCGCTCTCTGTGTCCCTCGCTCTCCCTGTGTCGCTCACTCTCTGTGTCCCTCACTCTCTGTGTCCCTCGCTCACTCTGTGTCCCTCGCTCTCCCTGTGTCGCTCACTCTCTGTGTCCCTTGCGCTCTCTGTGTCCCTCGCTCTCTGTGTCACTCGCTCTCTGTGTCCCTTGCTCTCTCTGTGTCCCTCGCTCACTCTGTGTCCCTCGCTCTCTCTCTGCCCCTCGCTCTCTCTGTGTCCCTCGATCGCTCTGTGTCCCTTGCTCTCTGTGTCCCTCGCGCTCTCTGTGTCCCTCGCGCTCTCTGTGTCCCTTACTCACTCTGTGTCCCTCGCTCTCTGTGTCCCTCGCTCTCTGTGTCCCACACTCTCTGTGTCCCTCACTCTCTGTGTCCCTCGCTCTCTCTGTGTCCCTGGCTCTCTGTGTGTCCCTCGCGCTCTCTGTGTCCCTGGCTCTCTCTGTGTCCCTCGCGCTCTCTGTGTCCCTGGCTCTCTCTCTGTCCCTCGCGCTCTCTGTGTCCTGGCTCTCTCTGAGTCCCTCGCGCTCTCTGTGTCCCTGGCTCTCTCTGTGTCCCACACTCTCTGTGTCCCACACTCTCTGTGTCCCTCGCGCTTTCTGTGTCACTCGCGCCCTCTGTGTCCATCGCGCCCTCTGTGTCCCTGGCTCTCTCTGTGTCCCTGGCTCTCTCTGTGCCCCTCGCTCTCTCTGTGTCCCTCGCTCTCTGTGTCCCTCGCTCTCTGTGTCCCTCGCTCTCTGTGTCCCTCACTCTCAGTGTGTACCTCGCTCTCTGTGTCCCTTGCTCTCTCTGTGTGCCTCACTCTCTGTGTGTCCCTCGCTCTCTGTGTCCCTTGCTCTCTCTGTGCCGCTCGCTCTCTGTGCCCCTCGCTCTCTGTGTCCCTCGCTCTCTGTGTCCCTCACTCTCTGTGTGTCCCTCGCTCTGAGTCCCTCGCTCTCTCTGTGTCCCTCACTCTCTCTGTGTCCCTCACTCTCTGTGTGTCCCTCGCTCTCTGTGTCCTTTGCTCTCTCTGTGCCCCTCGCTCCCTGTGTCCCTCGCTCTCTGTGTCCCTCGCTCTCTCTGTGTGTCCCTCGCTCTCTGTGTCCCTCGCTCTCCCTGTGTCGCTCACTCTCTGTGTCCCTCACTCTCTGTGTCCCTCGCTCACTCTGTGTCCCTCGCTCTCCCTGTGTCGCTCACTCTCTGTGGCCCTTGCGCTCTCTGTGTCCCTCGCTCTCTGTGTCACTCGCTCTCTGTGTCCCTTGCTCTCTCTGTGTCCCTCGCTCACTCTGTGTCCCTCGCTCTGCCTATGTCACTCCCTTTCTGTGTGTCCCTCGCGCTCGCAGTGTCCCTCGCGCTCGCATTGTCCCTCGCGCTCTGTGTCCCACACTCTCTCTGTGTCCCTCACTCTCTGTATCCCTCGCTCTCTCTGTCCCTGTGTCCCTCGCTCTCTGTGTCCCTCGCTCTGCCTATGTCACTCGCTCTCTGTGTCCCTCACTCTCTGTGTCACTCGCTCTCTGTGTCCCTCGCTCTCTGTGTCACTCGCTCTCTGTGTCCCTTGCTCTCTGTGTCCCTGGCTCTCTCTGTGTCCCTCGCTCTCTGTGTCCCTCGCTCTCTGTGTCCCTCGCTCTCTGTGTCCCTCGCTCTCTCTGTGACCCTCGCTCTCTGTGTCGCTCGCGCTCTTAGTGCCCCTCGCTCTCTGTGTTCCACACTCTCTGTGTCCCTCACTCTCTCTGTGTGTCCCTCGCTCTCTGTGTCACTCACTCTCTCTGTGTGTCCCTCGCTCTCTGTGTCCCTCGCTCTCTCTGTTTCCCTCGCTCTCTGTGTCCCTCGTTCTCTCTGTGCGTCCCTCGCTCCCTATGTCCCTCGCTCTCTATGTCCCTCGCTCTCTCTGTGTCCCTTGCTCTGTCTGTGTCCCTCGCTCTCTCTGTGTGTCCCTCGCTCTCTGTGTCCCTCGCTCTCTGTGTCCCTCTCTCGCTGCATCCCTCATTCTCTCTCGCTGTGTCCATCACTCTCTCGCTGCGTCTTTCTCTCTATCTCTCGCTGCGTCCCTCACACTCTCTCTCTGTCCCTCACTCTCTCTTGCTGTGTCCCTCACTCTCTCTCGCTGCGTCCCTCACTCTCTCTCGCTGTGTCCCTCATTCTCTCTCTCGCTGTGTCCCTCATTCTCTCGCTGTGTCCTTCACTCTCTCTCGTTGTGTCCATCACTCTCTCTCGCTGTGTCCCTCACTCTCTCTCGCTGCGCCCCTCACTCTCTCGTTGTGTCCATCACTCTCTCTCGCTGCGTCCCTCACACTCTCTCTCTGTCCCTCACTCTCTCTCGCTGTGTCCCTCACTCTCTCTCGCTGTGTCCCTCACTCTCTCTCGCTGTGTCCCTCACTCTCTCTCGCTGCGTCCCTCACTCTCTCTCGCTGCGTCCCTCACTTTCTCTCGCTGCGTCCCTCACTCTCTCTCGCTGTGTCCCTCACTCTCTCTCGCTGTGCCCCTCACTCTCTCTCTCTGCGTCCCTCACTCTCTCTCTCGCTGTGTCCCTCACTCTCTCTCTCTGTGTCCCTCACTCTCTCTCGCTGTGTCCCTCACTTTCTCTCGCTGCGTCCCTCACACTCTCTCTCTGTCCCTCACTCTCTCTCGCTGTGCCCCTCACTTTCTCTCGCTGCGTCCCTCACTTTTTCTCGCTGTGTCCCTCACTCTCTCTCGCTGTGTCCCTCACTCTCTCTCGCTGTGTCCCTCACTCTCTCTCGCTGCGTCCCTCACTCTCTCTCGCTGCGTCCCTCACTCTCTCTCGCTGTGTCCCTCACTCTCTCTTGCTGTGTCCCTCACTCTCTCTCGCTGTGTCCCTCACTGTCTCTCGCTGTGTCCCTCACTCTCTCTCTCTGTGCCCCTCACTCTCTCTCTCGCTGTGTCCCTCACTCTCTCTCGCTGTGTCCCTCACTCTCTCTCGCTGTGTCCCTCACTCTCTCTTGCTGTGTCCCTCACTCTCTCTTGCTGTGTCCCTCACTCTCTCTCGCTGTGTCCCTCACTGTCTCTCGCTGTGTCCCTCACTCTCTCTCTCTGCGTCCCTCACTCTCTCTCGCTGTGTCCCTCACTCTCTCTCGCTGTGTCACTCACTCTCTCTCGCTGCATCCCTCACTTTCTCTCGCTGTGCCCCTCACTCTCTCTCGCTGTGTCCCTCACTCTCTCTCGCTGCGTCCCTCACTTTTTCTCGCTGTGTCCCTCACTCTCTCTCGCTGTGTCCCTCTCTCTCTCACTGTGTCCCTCACTCTCTCTTGCTGTGTCCCTCACTCTCTCTCGCTGTGTCCCTCACTCTCTCTTGCTGTGTCCCTCACTCTCTCTTGCTGTGTCCCTCACTCTCTCTCGCTGTGTCCCTCACTCTCTCTTGCTGTGTCTCTCACTCTCTCTCTCGCTGTGTCCCTCACTCTCTCTCGCTGTGTCCCTCACTCTCTCTCGCTGTGTCCCTCACTCTCTCTTGCTGTGTCCCTCACTCTCTCTCGCTGTGTCCCTCACTCTCTCTTGCTGTGTCTCTCACTCTCTCTCTCGCTGTGTCCCTCACTCTCTCTCGCTGTGTCCCTCACTCTCTCTCGCTGTGGCCCTCACTCTCTCTCGCTGTGTCCCTCACTCTCTCTCGCTGCGTCCCTCACTCTCTCTCGCTGCGTCCCTCACTCTCTCTCGCTGTGTCCCTCACTCTCTCTCGCTGTGTCCCTCACTCTCTCTCGCTGTGGCCCTCACTCTCTCGCTGTGTCCCTCACTCTCTCTCGCTGTGTCCCTCACTCTCTCTCTGCATCCCTCATTCTCTCTCTCGCTGAGTCCCTCACACTCTCTCTCGCTGAGTCCCTCACTCTCTCTCTCGCTGTGTCCCTCACTCTCTCTCGCTGTGTCCCTCACTCTCTCTCTCGCTGTGTCCCTCACTCTCTCTCGCTGCGCCCCTCACTCTCTCTCTCTCTCTGTCCCTCACTCTCTCTCGCTGTGATCCTCACTCTCTCTCTCTCTGTCCCTCACTCTCTCTCGCTGCGCCCCTCACGCTCTCTCTCTCTGCGTCCCTCACACTCTCTCGCTGTGTCCCTCACTCTATCTCGCTGTGTCCTCTCACACTCTCTTGCTGAGACCCTCACTCTCTCTCGCTGTGTCCCTCACTCTCTCGCTGCGTCCCTCACTCTCTCTCGCTGCGTCCCTCACTCTCTCTCGCTGTGTCCCTCACTCTCTCTCGCTGTGTCCCTCCCTCTCTCTCGCTGTGTCTCTCACTCCCTCTCGCTGTGTCCCTCACTCTCTCTGTGTCCCTCACTCTCTCTCGCTGTGCCCCTCATTCTTTCTTGCTGTGTCCCTCACTTTCTCTCTCTGTGTCCCTCACTCTCTCTCGCTGTGTCCCTCACTCTCGCTCTCGCTGTGTCCCTCACTCTCTCTCGCTGTGTCTCTCACTCTCTCTCGCTGCGTCCCTCACTCTCTCTCGCTGTGCCCCTCATTCTTTCTTGCTGTGTCCCTCACTTTCTCTCTCTGTGTCCCTCACTCTCTCTCGCTGTGTCCCTCACTCTCGCTCTCGCTGTGTCCCTCACTCTCTCTCGCTGTGTCTCTCACTCTCTCTCGCTGCGTCCCTCGCTCTCTCTCTCTGTCCCTCACTCTCTCTCGCTGTGCCCCTCACTCTCTCTTGCTGTGTCCCTCACTCTCTCTCTCTCTGTCCCTCACTCTCTCTTGCTGTGTCCCTCACTCTCTCTTGCTGTGTCCCTCACTTTCTCTCTCTGTGTCCCTCACTTTCTCTCGCTGTGCCCCTCACTCTCTCTAGCTGCGTCCCTCACTCTCTCTCTCGCTGTGTCCCTCACTCTCTCTTGCTGTGTCCCTCACTCTCTCTCTGTGTCCCTCACTCTCTCTCGCTGTGTCCCTCACTCTCTCTCTCTGTGTCCCTCACTCTCTCTCGCTGCGTCCCTCACTCTCTCTCGCTGCGTCCCTCACTCTCTCTCGCTGTGTCCCTCACTCTCTCTCGCTGCGTCCCACACTCTCTCTCGCTGTGTCCCTCACTCTCTCTCGCTGCGTCCCTCACTCTCTCTCGCTGTGTCCCTCACTCTCTCTCGCTGCGTCCCTCACTCTCTCTCGCTGTGCCCCTCACTCTCTCTCGCTGTGTCCCTCACTCTCTCTCGCTGTGTCCCTCACTCTCTCTCGCTGTGTCCCTCACTCTCTCTCGCTGCGTCCCTCACTCTCTCTCGCTGTGCCCCTCACTCTCTCTCGCTGTGTCCCTCACTCTCTCTCTCTTGCCTGAAGTGCCACAAATGTTGTCAAGTGCAGTGCGAGGCGTCCCTCAATGTTTCAGTCTTACTGAGAAACTGTCAGCCCACCGGACAACATTTCTGTACAATAGGATTGAAGCACAAGTTCAAATAGTTTTGTTTCAAAGTTTAAAATACCCAGTCATTTTTCTGTGCAGCTTTCGGAATCTGTCAGTGGAATTTAGGTTATACAGGCAAATGTTAACAAGAGTATTGGGAACGGATTGGAAGTTTTGATGGAGATAATCCTGCATTATGGAAATGTGTGAGATCTATTTAGGGTTGGGGAATGGATTGATCAAAGGATGTATTTTTTTGTTATCTATATCAGACTGACAGCCTTGAAGATTCACAACTTCCATGTGCTGTGAGGAAGGATTGATTAACCAAGGCCTATTATTCAAATACTTCAGACAAGTGACAAAACAACAATAACAGAGAATATACAAACAGAGACAAGCAGACACCTGTAATCGGAGCTTAAACTTCACGTTTGAATGTGAAGGGCTGAAATAAACAAGAGTCCACCCTGGGATTCGGTGCAATTTGAGTTCTGCTTTTCCAAACAATAAAATTAACTATCTGCAATGAAAAATTCTTTGGACAGGACAGAGGGATTTTGACTCTGTATTTAAGCCCATACAGTATTTGCATTGTGAGTGTTTGATGGACAGTGTAGATGGAGCTTTACTCTGAAACACTGGAATTCAGTCTCAGGGCTGATTTAATCACATGCTTCAGAATAATAATTGATATTGTACATCTCGTGTGTGTCTCAGTGACAGCTCTGAAACATGTACAGCACAATCTCATCCTGTTTCTGTGTCTCTCTCTGAAATTAGCTGGTCCATTTCCTAAATTACTCCTGACTAGATTTCAAAAGGGCTCCATTGCCTGTGAAGCAGTTTGTGATGCCCAAAGGTTATGAAAAGTGCTTTAGAAAAGTCTGTCCCCAAGCTGCTGTGAGGATGTTCAGAGTCAGTGTGTGACTTGGGTCACACACAGGCCAGATACACCTCTCCAAGTTAAAGGTGGAGAATGGATCTCGCTCCATTTGAAAGATGAATTGACGCAGCCTGTCTGAGTTTGTGTCTGTGTGTGAGTTTGTGTTTGTCTGTACACGTGTGTGTGTGTCTGGGGTGGGGTGGGAGGTTGTGTGTGTGACTCATTACGCGGCACGGTAGCACAGTGGGTAGCACTGTGGCTTCACAGCTCCAGGTCCTGGGTTCGATTCCCGGCATGTTCTTCCTGTGTCTGTGTGGGTTTCCTCCGGGAGCTCCGGTTTCCTCCCACAAGTCTGAAAGACGTGCTGTTAGGTAATTTGGACATTCTGAATTCTCCCTCTGTGTACCCGAACAGGCGACGCTGTGTGGCGACTAGGGGCTTTGCACAGTAACTTCATTGCAGTGTTAATGAAAGCCTACTTGTGACAATAAAGATTATTATACATGGTCGTCCCACAGGCTCTCACCCTGGGTACATGGTAGTCAGCACTCCAAAAGGGTTAATTGTAGTGTCCACAGCAGTGTGGTGTAATGTAGTATTAACTGGGACAAGAGCTTAGAGGAAAACAGTGACGGGGTCAACTGCTGTGATCACTGGGAAAGGAGCTAATGTGTTCTCAATAGCGATATGGATGAGAACGGTTATATATTACAAGGTAATAGTCACAATGACATTCTCTAATGCAGTAATATTTCTGACACCGTGTAGAGCAGCATTTACAGCGACTGATGCTGCTGGGAAATAAATTCATCCAGGGCTTTGTATCGGATTATTAAAATAGGTTATTGATTAAGGTGGTCTAGTCGCTAAGGCAGGCTCGATCAGCTGAATGGCCCATTCCTGTTCCTATGTACCTCTCCTGGGAGTATTTGGTGAGGACAGATGTAGAGGGACCTACATCTGGACAATTTTGGACGCTAAGAGCAATTTAGCATGGCCAATCCACCTAACCTGCACATCTTTGGACTGTGGGAGGAAACCGGAGCACCCGGAGGAAACCCCCGCACACACGGGGAGGATGTGCAGACTCCACACAGACAGTGACCCAAGACGGAATCGAACCTGGGACCCTGGAGCTGTGAAGCAATTGTGCTATCCACAATGCTACCGTGCTGCCCCAGAGCTTTACTCTGTATCTAACCCCGTGCTGTACCTGTCCTGAGAGTGTTTGATGGGGACAGTATAGAGGGAGCTTTACTCTGTATCTAACCCCGTGCTGTACCTGTCCTGGGAGTGTTTGATGGGGACAGTGTTGAGGGAGCTTTACTCTGTATCTAACCCCGTGCTGTACCTGTCCTGGGAGTGTTTGATGGGGACAGTGTAGAGGGAGCTTTACTCTGTATCTAACCCCGTGCTGTACCTGTCTTGGGAGTGTTTGATGGGGACAGTGCAGAGGGAGCTTTACTCTGTATCTCACCCTGTGCTGTACCTGTCCTGGGAGTGTTTGATGGGGACAGTGTAGCGGGAGCTTTACTCTGTATCTAACCCCTGTGCTGTACCTGTCCTGGGAGTGTTTGATGGGGACAGTGTAGCGGGAGCTTTACTCTGTATCTAACCCTGTGCTGTACCTGTCCTGGGAGTGTTTGATGGGGACAGTGTAGAGGGAGCTTTAGTCTGTATCTAACCCCGTGCTGTACCTGTCGTGGGAGTGTTTGATGGGGACAGTGTAGAGGGAGCTTTACTCTGTATCTAACCCCTGTGCTGTACCTGTCCTGGGAGTGTTTGATGGGGACAGTGTAGAGGGAGCTTTACTCTGTATCTAACCCCGTGCTGTACCTGTCTTGGGAGTGTTTGATGGGGACAGTGTAGAGGGAGCTTTACTCTGTATCTCACCCTGTGCTGTACCTGTCCTGGGAGTGTTTGATGGGGACAGTGTAGCGGGAGCTTTACTCTGTATCTAACCCTGTGCTGTACCTGTCCTGGGAGTGTTTGATGGGGACAGTGTAGAGGGAGCTTTAGTCTGTATCTAACCCCGTGCTGTACCTGTCGTGGGAGTGTTTGATGGGGACAGTGTAGAGGGAGCTTTACTCTGTATCTAACCCCGTGCTGTACCTGTCCTGGGAGTGTTTGATGGGGACAGTGTTGAGGGAGCTTTACTCTGTATCTAACCTCGTGCTGTACCTGTCCTGGGAATGTTTGATGGGGACTGTGTAGAGGGAGCTTTACTCTGTATCTAACCCCCGTGCTGTACCTGTCCTGGGAGTGTTTGATGGGTGTTTAAGAGAAGATTCCTGGCCACAAAAACAAAGCTCATTGCAAAGTTTCACTTCATATTTTACATGTTGTTCACAGACAGATTTCTTCAATGAGCTGCTCTATAAATCTGGATTCAATTTGACTTTTTCTCACTGTGAGATGAAAAGTTTATTCCTGAATCAATACAGGGTCATCGGCAACAACATAATTTTATTAGACAGTGAGGATCAATGGGATTTTTCACTGAAATCCTCTGATGTCAATTCCTGAGATTAGAATTTATAATGAAACAATTTGGATTCAATGAAAACGGTCAGTTTAATAACCCCAATGTCCTGACTGCCTCACGTCCTGGCACCCTCACACCCTCATGTCCCCTAACTCTCAATCTCTGACCCACTCACGCCTCCGAAACCTCAGATCCTGACCCGCTGTGTACCTCTTTCTGTGTGTGTGTCCCTTACTCTGTCTGTGTGCCCACCTCTCACTGTCCCTCTCTGGATCCCTCTCTCCCTCTGTGTCCCTATCCCTCGCTGTCTGTGTCCTTCTATCTCACTCTATCCCTCTCTTTCACTGCGTACCTCTTTCTATCTGTCTCACTCTCTCTGTGTCCCTCTCCCTCTATGTGTCCCCGTCTCTCTGTCTCTCTCGCTGTGTCTCCCTCTCTCTCTCGCTGCGTCCCTCACTCTCTCTCGCTGCGTCCCTCTCTCTCTCGCTGTGTCCCCCTCTCTCTCGCTGTGTTCCTCGCTCTCTCGCTGTGTCCCTCTCTCTCTCGCTGTGTACCCGTCCCTCTCGCTGTGTCCCCCCCCCCTCTCTCTCGCTGTGTTCCTCGCTCACTCGCTGTGTCCCTCTCTCTCTCGCTGTGTACCCGTCCCTCTCGCTGTGTCCCCCTCTCTCTCGCTGTGTTCCCCGCTCTCTCGCTGTGTCCCTCTCTCTCTTTCGCTGTGTCATAGTTTATCATAGAATTTACAGTGCAGAAGGTGGCCATTCGGCCCATCGAGTCTGCACCGGCTCTTGGAAAGAGCACGCCACCCAAGGTCAACACCGCCACCCTATCCCCATAACCCAGTAACCCCACAACGCTAAGGGCAATTTTGGACACTAAGGGCAATTTATCATGGCCAATCCACCTAACCTGCACATCTTTGGACTGTGGGAGGAAACCGGAGCACCCGGAGGAAACCCCCGCACACACGGGGAGGATGTGCAGACTCCACACAGTGACCCAAGACGGAATCGAACCTGGGACCCTGGAGCTGTGAAGCAATTGTGCTATCCACAATGCTACCGTGCTGCCCCAGAGCTTTACTCTGTATCTAACCCCGTGCTGTACCTGTCCTGGGAGTGTTTGATGGGGACAGTGTAGAGGGAGCTTTACTCTGTATCTAACCCCGTGCTGTACCTGTCCTGGGAGTGTTTGATGGGGACAGTGTTGAGGGAGCTTTACTCTGTATCTAACCCCGTGCTGTACCTGTCCTGGGAGTGTTTGATGGGGACAGTGTAGAGGGAGCTTTACTCTGTATCTAACCCCTTGCAGTACCTGTCTTGGGAGTGTTTGATGGGGACAGTGTAGAGGGAGCTTTACTCTGTATCTAACCCCGTGCTGTACCTGTCTTGGGAGTGTTTGATGGGGACAGTGCAGAGGGAGCTTTACTCTGTATCTCACCCTGTGCTGTACCTGTCCTGGGAGTGTTTGATGGGGACAGTGTAGCGGGAGCTTTACTCTGTATCTAACACCGTGCTGTACCTGTCCTGGGAGTGTTTGATGGGGACAGTGTAGAGGGAGCTTTACTCTGTATCTAACCCCGTGCTGTACCTGTCCTGGGAGTGTTTGATGGGGACAGTGTAGAGGGAGCTTTACTCTGTATATAATCCAGTGCTGTACCTGTCCTGGGAGTGTTTGATGGGTGTTTAAGAGAAGATTCCTGGTCACAAAAACAAAGCTCATTGCAAAGTTTCACTTCATATTTTACATGTTGTTCACAGACAGATTTCTTCAATGAGCTGCTCTATAAATCTGGATTCAATTTGACTTTTTCTCACTGAGAGATGAAAAGTTTATTCCTGAATCAATACACGGTCATCGGCAACAACATAATTTTATTAGACAGTGAGGATCAATGGGATTTTTCACTGAAATCCTCTGATGTCAATTCCTGAGATTAGAATTTATAATGAAACAATTTGGATTCAATGAAAACGGTCAGTTTAATAACCCCAATGTCCTGACTGCCTCACGTCCTGGCACCCTCACACCCTCACACCCTCATGTCCCCTAACTCTCAATCCCTGACCCACTCACGCCTCCGAAACCTCAGATCCTGACCCGCTGTGTACCTCTTTCTGTGTGTGTGTCCCTTACTCTGTCTGCGTGCCCACCTCTCACTGTCCCTCTCTGTATCCCTCTCTCCCTCTGTGTCCCTCTCTCTCGCTGTCTGTGTCCTTCTATCTCACTCTATCCCTCTCTTTCACTGCGTACCTCTTTCTATCTGTCTCACTCTCTCTGTGTCCCTCTCCCTCTATGTGTCCCCGTCTTTCTGTCTCTCTCGCTGTGTCCCCGTCCCTCTCGCTGTGTCCCCCTCTCTCTCTCGCTGCGTCCCTCACTCTCTCTCGCTGCGTCCCTCTCTCTCTCGCTGTGTCCCCCTCTCTCTCGCTGTGTTCCTCGCTCTCTCGCTGTGTCCCTCTCTCTCTCGCTGTGTACCCGTCCCTCTCGCTGTGTCCCCCCCCCCTCTCTCTCGCTGTGTTCCTCGCTCACTCGCTGTGTCCCTCTCTCTCTCGCTGTGTACCCGTCCCTCTCGCTGTGTCCCCCTCTCTCTCGCTGTGTTCCCCGCTCTCTCGCTGTGTCCCTCTCTCTCTTTCGCTGTGTCATAGATTATCATAGAATTTACAGTGCAGAAGGTGGCCATTCGGCCCATCGAGTCTGCACCGGCTCTTGGAAAGAGCACGCCACCCAAGGTCAACACCGCCACCCTATCCCCATAACCCAGTAACCCCACAACGCTAAGGGCAATTTTGGACACTAAGGGCAATTTATCATGGCCAATCCACCTAACCTGCACATCTTTGGACTGTGGGAGGAAACCGGAGCACCCGGAGGAAACCCACGCAGACACGGGGAGGACGTGCAGACTCCGCACAGAGAGTGACACAAGCCGGAATCGAACCTGGGACCCTGGAGCTGTGAAACAATTGTGCTATTCCACAATGCTACCGTGCTGTCCCACTCTCTCTCGCTGTGTCCCTCCCTCACTCGGTGTGCTCCTCTCTCTCTCGCTGTGCCCCTCTCTCTCTCGCTGCGGTCCTCTCTCACTCGCTGTGTCCCTCTCTCTCTCGCTGTGTCCCTCAATCTCTCGCCGTGTACCCGTTCCTCTCGCTGTGTCCCCCTCTCTCTCGTTGTGTCCCTCTCTCTCGCTGTGTCCCTTGCTCTCTGTGTCCCTTGCTCTCTGTGTCCCTTGCTCTCTCTGTGTCCCCCTCTCTCACGTTGTGTCACTCTCTCTCTCTCGCTGTGTCCCTTGCTTTCTGTGTCCCTCACTCTCTGTGTCCCTCGCTCTCTCTGTGTCCCTCGCTCTCTCTGTGTCCCTCGCTCTCTCTGTGTCCCTCTTCCTCCATGTGTCCCTCGCTCTCTCTGTGTCCCTCGCTCTCGCTGTGTCCCTCGCTCTCTCTGTGTCCCTCGCTCTCTCTGTGTCCCTCGCTCTCGCTGTGTCCCTTGCTCTCTGTGTCCCTTGCTCTCGGTGTCCCTCACTCTCTCTGTGTCCATCGCTCTCTCTGTGTCCCTCGCTCTCTCTGTGTCCCTCGCTCTCTCTGTGTCCCTCGCTCTCTCTGTGTCCCTCTCCCTCCATGTGCCCATCGCTCTCTCTGTGTCCCTCGCTCTTGCTGGGTCCTTCGCTCTCGCTGTGTCCCTCGCTCTCTCTGTGTCCCTCGCTCTCGCTGTGTCCTTTGCTCTCTGTGTCCCTCGCTCTCTCTGTGTCCATCGCTCTCCCTGTGTCCCTCTCCCTCCATGTGTCCCTCGCTCTCTCTGTGTCCCTCGCTCTCGCTGTGTCCCTCACTCTCTTTGTGTCCCTCGCTCTCACTGTGTCCCTTGCTCTCTGTGTCCCTCGCTCTCTGTGTCCCTCGCTCTCTGTGTCCCTCGCTCTCTCTGTGTCCCTCGCTCTCGCTGTGTCCCTCTCCCTCCATGTGTCCCTCGCTCTCTCTGCGTCCCTCGCTCTCTCTGTGTCCCTCGCTCTCTCTGTGTCCCTCGCTCTCGCTGTGTCCCTCTCCCTCCATGTGTCCCTCGCTCTCTCTGCGTCCCTCGCTCTCGCTGTGTCCCTCGCGCTCTCTGTGTCCCTCACTCTCTGTGTCCCTCGCTCTCTCTGGGTCCCTTGCTCTCTCTGTGTCCCTCGGTCTGTGTCCCTCGCTCTCTCTGTGTCCCTCGCTCTCTCTGTGTCCCTCACTCTCTGTGCCCCTCGCTCTCTCTGTGCCGCTCGCTCTCTCTGTGTCCCTGGCTTTGTCTGTGTCACTCGCTCTCTCTGTGTGTCCCTCACTCTCTGTGCGCCTCGCTCTCTCTGTGTCCCTCACTCTCTCTGTGTCCCTCCCTTTCTGTGTGCCCCTCACTCTCTCTGTGTCCCTGGCTTTGTCTGTGTCACTCGCTCTCTCTGTGTGTCCCTCACTCTCTGTCCACCTCGCTCTCTGTGCCCCTCGCTCTCTCTGTGGCCCTCGCTCTCTCTGTGTCCCTCACTCTCTCTGTGTCCCTCTCTTTCTGTGTGTCCCTCGCTCTCTCTGTGTCCCTGGCTTTGTCTGTGTCCCTCGCTCTCTCTGTGTCCCTCGCTCTCTGTGTCCCTCGCTCTCTGTGTCCCTCGCTCTCTCTGTGTCCCTCCCTTACTGTGTGTCCCTCGCACTCTCTGTGTCCCTCACTCTCTAAGTGTCCCTCCCTTTCTGTGTGTCCCTCACTCTCTCTGTGTCCCTGGCTCTCTCTGTGTCCCTCGCTCTGTCTGTGTCACTCGGTCTGTGTCCCTCACTCTCTCTGTGTCTCTCACTCTCTCTGTGTCCCTCCCTTTCTGTGTGTCCCTCGATCTCTGTGTCCCTGGCTTTGTCTGTGTCACTCGCTCTCTCTCTGTGTCCCTCGCTCTCTGTGCCCCTCGCTCTCTGTGCCCCTCGCTCTCAGTTTGTCCTTCGCTCTCTCTGTGTCCCTCACTCTCTCTGTGTCCCTCGCACTCTCTGTGTCCCTGGCTCTCTCTGTGTCCCTCGCTCTCTGTGTCCCTCGCTCTCTGTGTCCCTCACTCTCTCTGTGTCCCTCACTCTCTCTTTGTGTCCCTCGCTCTCTGTGTCCCTCACTCTCTGTGCCCCACTCTCTCTGTGTCCCTCACTCTCTGTGTCCCTCACGCTCTCTGTGTCCCTCGCTCTCTCTGTGTCCCTCGCTCTCTCTGTGTCCCTCGTGCTCTGTGTTACTCGCTCTCTGTGTCCCTCGCACTCTGTGTCCCTCACTCTCTGTATCCCTCGCGTTCTGTGTCCCTCGCTTTCTCTGTGTCCCTCGCGCTCTCTGTTTCTCACTCTCTGTGTCCCTCGCTCTCTCTAGGTCCCTTGCTCTCTCTGTGTCCCTCACTCTCTGTGTCCCTCGCTCTTTCTGTGTCCCTCGCTCTTTCAGTGTCCCTCGCTCTCGCTGTGTCCCTCGCTCGCTCTGTGTCCCTTGCTCTCGCTGTGTCTCTCGCTCTCTCTGTGTCCCTCTCCCTCCATGTGTCCCCCTCTCTTTGTCTCTCTCGCTGTGTCCCACTCTCTCCCTCTGTCCCACTCTCTTTCGCTGCGTTCCTCACTGTCCCTCTCTCTCAGTCCCTCTCTCTCTGTGTCCCTCTTTCTCTGTGTCCCTCTTTCTCTGTGTCCCTGTCTCTCTGTCTCTCTCTCAGTGCCCCTCTCTCTCTCTGTCCCTCTCTCTCTGTCCATCGCTCTCTGTGTCCCTCGTGCTCTCTGTGTCCCTCGCGCTCTCTGTGTCTCTCGTGCTCTCTGTGTCCCTCACTCTCTCTGTGTCCCTCCCTTTCTGTGTGCCCCTCGCTCTCTCTGTGTCCCTGGCTTTGTCTGTGTCACTCGCTCTCTCTGTGTGTCCCTCACTCTCTGTCCCCCTCGCTCTCTGTGCCCCTCGCTCTCTCTGTGGCCCTCGCTCTCTCTGTGTCCCTCACTCTCTCTGTGTCCCTCTCTTTCTGTGTGTCCCTCACTCTCTCTGTGTCCCTCGCTCTCTCTGTGTCCCTCGGTCTGTGTCCCTCGCTCTCTCTGTGTCCCTCGCTCTCTCTGTGTCCCTCACTCTCTGTGCCCCTCGCTCTCTCTGTGTCCCTCACTCTCTGTGACCCTCGCTCTCTCTGTGCCCCTCGCTCTCTCTGTGTCCCTGGCTTTGTCTGTGTCACTCGCTCTCTCTGTGTGTCCCTCACTCTCTGTGCGCCTCGCTCTCTCTGTGTCCCTCACTCTCTCTGTGTCCCTCCCTTTCTGTGTGCCCCTCGCTCTCTCTGTGTCCCTGGCTTTGTCTGTGTCACTCGCTCTCTCTGTGTATCCCTTACTCTCTGTCCCCCTCGCTCTCTGTGCCCCTCGCTCTCTCTGCGTCCCTCGCTCTCTCTGTGTCCCTCGCGCTCTCTGTGTCCCTCACTCTCTGTGTCCCTCGCTCTCTCTGGGTCCCTTGCTCTCCCTGTGTCCCTCACTCTCTGTGTCCCTCACTCTCTGTGTCCCTCGCTCTCTCTGTGTCCCTCACTCTCGCTGTGTCCCTTGCTCTCTCTGTGTCCCTCGCTCTCTCTGTGTCCCTCTCCCTCCATGTGTCCCTCTCCCTCCATGTGTCCCCCTCTCTTTGTCTCTCTCGCTGTGTCCCACTCTCTCCCTCTGTCCCACTCTCTCTCGCTGCGTTCCTCACTGTCCCTCTCTCTCAGTCCCTCTCACTTTGTGTCCCTCTTTCTCTGTGTCCCTGTCTTTCTGTCTCTCTCTCAGTGCCCCTCTCTCTCTGTGTCCCTCTCTCTCTGTCCATCGCTCTCTGTGTCCCTCGTGCTCCATGTGTCCCTCGCGCTCTCTGTGTCCCTCGTTCTCTCTGTGTCCCTCCCTTTCTGTGTGTCCCTCGCTCTCTCTGTGTCCCTCGCTCTCTGTGTCCATCACTCTCTGTGCCCCTCGCTCTCTCTGTGTCCCTCGCTCTCTCTGTGTCCCTCACTCTCTGTGTCCATCGCTCTCTCTGTGTCCCTCGCTCTCTGTGTCCCTCGCTCTCTGTGCCCCTCGCTCTCTGTGTCCCTCGCTCTCTCTGTGTCCCTCACTCTCTGTGCCCCTTGCTCTCTCTGTGTCCCTCGCTCTCTCTGTGTCCCTCACTCTCTCTGTGTCCCTCCCTTTCTGTGTGTCCCTCACTCTCTCTGTGTCCCTCGCTCTCTCTGTGTCCCTCGGTCTGTGTCCCTCACTCTCTCTGTGTCCCTCGCTCTCTCTGTGTCCCTCACTCTCTGTGCCCCTCGCTCTCTCTGTGCCCCTCGCTCTCTCTGTGTCCCTGGCTTTGTCTGTGTCACTTGCTCTCTCTGTGTGTCCCTCACTCTCTGTGCGCCTCGCTCTCTCTGTGTCCCTCACTCTCTCTGTGTCCCTCCCTTTCTGTGTGCCCCTCGCTCTCTCTGTGTCCCTGGCTTTGTCTGTGTCACTCGCTCTCTCTGTGTGTCCCTCACTCTCTGTCCCCCTCGCTATCTGTGCCCCTCGCTCTCTCTGTGGCCCTCGCTCTCTCTGTGTCCCTCACTCTCTCTGTGTCCCTCTCTTTCTGTGTGTCCCTCGCTCTCTCTGTGTCCCTGGCTTTGTCTGTGTCCCTCGCTCTCTCTGTGTCCCTCGCTCTCTGTGTCCCTCGCTCTCTGTGTCCCTCGCTCTCTCTGTGTCCCTCCCTTACTGTGTGTCCCTCGCACTCTCTGTGTCCCTCACTCTCTAAGTGTCCCTCCCTTTCTGTGTGTCCCTCACTCTCTCTGTGTCCCTGGCTCTCTCTGTGTCCCTCGCTCTGTCTGTGTCACTCGGTCTGTGTCCCTCACTCTCTCTGTGTCCCTCACTCTCTCTGTGTCCCTCCCTTTCTGTGTGTCCCTCGTTCTCTGTGTCCCTGGCTTTGTCTGTGTCACTCGCTCTCTCTCTGTGTCCCTCGCTCTCTGTGCCCCTCGCTCTCTGTGCCCCTCGCTCTCAGTTTGTCCTTCGCTCTCTCTGTGTCCCTCACTCTCTCTGTGTCCCTCGCACTCTCTGTGTCCCTGGCTCTCTCTGTGTCCCTCGCTCTCTGTGTCCCTCGCTCTCTGTGTCCCTCACTCTCTCTGTGACCCTCACTCTCTGTGTCCCTCACTCTCTCTTTGTGTCCCTCGCTCTCTGTGTCCCTCACTCTCTGTGCCCCACTCTCTCTGTGTCCCTCACTCTCTGTGTCCCTCACGCTCTCTGTGTCCCTCGCTCTCTCTGTGTCCCTCGCTCTCTCTGTGTCCCTCGTGCTCTGTGTTACTCGCTCTCTGTGTCCCTCGCTCTCGCTGTGTCCCTCTCCCTCCATGTGTCCCTCGCTCTCTCTGCGTCCCTCGCTCTCTCTGTGTCCCTCGCTCTCTCTGTGTCCCTCGCTCTCGCTGTGTCCCTCTCCCTCCATGTGTCCCTCGCTCTCTCTGCGTCCCTCGCTCTCGCTGTGTCCCTCGCGCTCTCTGTGTCCCTCACTCTCTGTGTCCCTCGCTCTCTCTGGGTCCCTTGCTCTCTCTGTGTCCCTCGGTCTGTGTCCCTCGCTCTCTCTGTGTCCCTCGCTCTCTCTGTGTCCCTCACTCTCTGTGCCCCTCGCTCTCTCTGTGCCCCTCGCTCTCTCTGTGTCCCTGGCTTTGTCTGTGTCACTCGCTCTCTCTGTGTGTCCCTCACTCTCTGTGCGCCTCGCTCTCTCTGTGTCCCTCACTCTCTCTGTGTCCCTCCCTTTCTGTGTGCCCCTCGCTCTCTCTGTGTCCCTGGCTTTGTCTGTGTCACTTGCTCTCTCTGTGTGTCCCTCACTCTCTGTCCCCCTCGCTCTCTGTGCCCCTCGCTCTCTCTGTGGCCCTCGCTCTCTCTGTGTCCCTCACTCTCTCTGTGTCCCTCTCTTTCTGTGTGTCCCTCGCTCTCTCTGTGTCCCTGGCTTTGTCTGTGTCCCTCGCTCTCTCTGTGTCCCTCGCTCTCTGTGTCCCTCGCTCTCTGTGTCCCTCGCTCTCTCTGTGTCCCTCCCTTACTGTGTGTCCCTCGCACTCTCTGTGTCCCTCACTCTCTAAGTGTCCCTCCCTTTCTGTGTGTCCCTCACTCTCTCTGTGTCCCTGGCTCTCTCTGTGTCCCTCGCTCTGTCTGTGTCACTCGGTCTGTGTCCCTCACTCTCTCTGTGTCTCTCACTCTCTCTGTGTCCCTCCCTTTCTGTGTGTCCCACGATCTCTGTGTCCCTGGCTTTGTCTGTGTCACTCGCTCTCTCTCTGTGTCCCTCGCTCTCTGTGCCCCTCGCTCTCTGTGCCCCTCGCTCTCAGTTTGTCCATCGCTCTCTCTGTGTCCCTCACTCTCTCTGTGTCCCTCGCACTCTCTGTGTCCCTGGCTCTCTCTGTGTCCCTCGCTCTCTGTGTCCCTCGCTCTCTGTGTCCCTCACTCTCTCTGTGTCCCTCACTCTCTCTTTGTGTCCCTCGCTCTCTGTGTCCCTCACTCTCTGTGCCCCACTCTCTCTGTGTCCCTCACTCTCTGTGTCCCTCACGCTCTCTGTGTCCCTCGCTCTCTCTGTGTCCCTCGCTCTCTCTGTGTCCCTCGTGCTCTGTGTTACTCGCTCTCTGTGTCCCTCGCACTCTGTGTCCCTCACTCTCTGTATCCCTCGCGTTCTGTGTCCCTCGCTTTCTCTGTGTCCCTCGCGCTCTCTGTTTCTCACTCTCTGTGTCCCTCGCTCTCTCTAGGTCCCTTGCTCTCTCTGTGTCCCTCACTCTCTGTGTCCCTCGCTCTTTCTGTGTCCCTCGCTCTCGCTGTGTCCCTCGCTCGCTCTGTGTCCCTTGCTCTCGCTGTGTCTCTCGCTCTCTCTGTGTCCCTCTCCCTCAATGTGTCCCCCTCTCTTTGTCTCTCTCGCTGTGTCCCACTCTCTCCCTCTGTCCCACTCTCTTTCGCTGCGTTCCTCACTGTCCCTCTCTCTCAGTCCCTCTCTCTCTGTGTCCCTCTTTCTCTGTGTCCCTCTTTCTCTGTGTCCCTGTCTCTCTGTCTCTCTCTCAGTGCCCCTCTCTCTCTGTGTCCCTCTCTCTCTGTCCATCGCTCTCTGTGTCCCTCGTGCTCTCTGTGTCCCTCGCGCTCTCTGTGTCCCTCGTGCTCTCTGTGTCCCTCACTCTCTCTGTGTCCCTCCCTTTCTGTGTGCCCCTCGCTCTCTCTGTGTCCCTGGCTTTGTCTGTGTCACTCGCTCTCTCTGTGTGTCCCTCACTCTCTGTCCCCCTCGCTCTCTGTGCCCCTCGCTCTCTCTGTGGCCCTCGCTCTCTCTGTGTCCCTCACTCTCTCTGTGTCCCTCTCTTTCTGTGTGTCCCTCACTCTCTCTGTGTCCCTCGCTCTCTCTGTGTCCCTCGGTCTGTGTCCCTCGCTCTCTCTGTGTCCCTCGCTCTCTCTGTGTCCCTCACTCTCTGTGCCCCTCGCTCTCTCTGTGTCCCTCACTCTCTGTGACCCTCGCTCTCTCTGTGCCCCTCGCTCTCTCTGTGTCCCTGGCTTTGTCTGTGTCACTCGCTCTCTCTGTGTGTCCCTCACTCTCTGTGCGCCTCGCTCTCTCTGTGTCCCTCACTCTCTCTGTGTCCCTCCCTTTCTGTGTGCCCCTCGCTCTCTCTGTGTCCCTGGCTTTGTCTGTGTCACTCGCTCTCTCTGTGTATCCCTTACTCTCTGTCCCCCTCGCTCTCTGTGCCCCTCGCTCTCTCTGCGTCCCTCGCTCTCTCTGTGTCCCTCGCGCTCTCTGTGTCCCTCACTCTCTGTGTCCCTCGCTCTCTCTGGGTCCCTTGCTCTCTCTGTGTCCCTCACTCTCTGTGTCCCTCACTCTCTGTGTCCCTCGCTCTCTCTGTGTCCCTCACTCTCGCTGTGTCCCTTGCTCTCTCTGTGTCCCTCGCTCTCTCTGTGTCCCTTTCCCTCCATGTGTCCCTCTCCCTCCATGTGTCCCCCTCTCTTTGTCTCTCTCGCTGTGTCCCACTCTCTCCCTCTGTCCCACTCTCTCTCGCTGCGTTCCTCACTGTCCCTCTCTCTCAGTCCCTCTCACTTTGTGTCCCTCTTTCTCTGTGTCCCTGTCTTTCTGTCTCTCTCTCAGTGCCCCTCTCTCTCTGTGTCCCTCTCTCTCTGTCCATCGCTCTCTGTGTCCCTCGTGCTCCATGTGTCCCTCGCGCTCTCTGTGTCCCTCGTTCTCTCTGTGTCCCTCCTTTTCTGTGTGTCCCTCGCTCTCTCTGTGTCCCTCGCTCTCTGTGTCCATCACTCTCTGTGCCCCTCGCTCTCTCTGTGTCCCTCGCTCTCTCTGTGTCCCTCACTCTCTGTGTCCATCGCTCTCTCTGTGTCCCTCGCTCTCTGTGTCCCTCGCTCTCTGTGCCCCTCGCTCTCTGTGTCCCTCGCTCTCTCTGTGTCCCTCACTCTCTGTGCCCCTTGCTCTCTCTGTGTCCCTCGCTCTCTCTGTGTCCCTCACTCTCTCTGTGTCCCTCCCTTTCTGTGTGTCCCTCACTCTCTCTGTGTCCCTCGCTCTCTCTGTGTCCCTCGGTCTGTGTCCCTCGCTCTCTCTGTGTCCCTCGCTCTCTCTGTGTCCCTCACTCTCTGTGCCCCTCGCTCTCTCTGTGCCCCTCGCTCTCTCTGTGTCCCTGGCTTTGTCTGTGTCACTCGCTCTCTCTGTGTGTCCCTCACTCTCTGTGCGCCTCGCTCTCTCTGTGTCCCTCACTCTCTCTGTGTCCCTCCCTTTCTGTGTGCCCCTCGCTCTCTCTGTGTCCCTGGCTTTGTCTGTGTCACTCGCTCTCTCTGTGTGTCCCTCACTCTCTGTCCCCCTCGCTCTCTGTGCCCCTCGCTCTCTCTGTGGCCCTCGCTCTCTCTGTGTCCCTCACTCTCTCTGTGTCCCTCTCTTTCTGTGTGTCCCTCGCTCTCTCTGTGTCCCTGGCTTTGTCTGTGTCCCTCGCTCTCTCTGTGTCCCTCGCTCTCTGTGTCCCTCGCTCTCTGTGTCCCTCGCTCTCTCTGTGTCCCTCCCTTACTGTGTGTCCATCGCACTCTCTGTGTCCCTCACTCTCTAAGTGTCCCTCCCTTTCTGTGTGTCCCTCACTCTCTCTGTGTCCCTGGCTCTCTCTGTGTCCCTCGCTCTGTCTGTGTCACTCGGTCTGTGTCCCTCACTCTCTCTGTGTCCCTCACTCTCTCTGTGTCCCTCCCTTTCTGTGTGTCCCTCGTTCTCTGTGTCCCTGGCTTTGTCTGTGTCACTCGCTCTCTCTCTGTGTCCCTCGCTCTCTGTGCCCCTCGCTCTCTGTGCCCCTCGCTCTCAGTTTGTCCTTCGCTCTCTCTGTGTCCCTCACTCTCTCTGTGTCCCTCGCACTCTCTGTGTCCCTGGCTCTCTCTGTGTCCCTCGCTCTCTGTGTCCCTCGCTCTCTGTGTCCCTCACTCTCTCTGTGACCCTCACTCTCTGTGTCCCTCACTCTCTCTTTGTGTCCCTCGCTCTCTGTGTCCCTCACTCTCTGTGCCCCACTCTCTCTGTGTCCCTCACTCTCTGTGTCCCTCACGCTCTCTGTGTCCCTCGCTCTCTCTGTGTCCCTCGCTCTCTCTGTGTCCCTCGTGCTCTGTGTTACTCGCTCTCTGTGTCCCTCGCACTCTGTGTCCCTCACTCTCTGTATCCATCGCGTTCTGTGTCCCTCGCTTTCTCTGTGTCCCTCGCGCTCTCTGTTTCTCACTCTCTGTGTCCCTCGCTCTCTCTAGGTCCCTTGCTCTCTCTGTGTCCCTCACTCTCTGTGTCCCTCGCTCTTTCTGTGTCCCTCGCTCTCGCTGTGTCCCTCGCTCGCTCTGTGTCCCTTGCTCTCGCTGTGTCTCTCGCTCTCTCTGTGTCCCTCTCCCTCCATGTGTCCCCCTCTCTTTGTCTCTCTCGCTGTGTCCCACTCTCTCCCTCTGTCCCACTCTCTTTCGCTGCGTTCCTCACTGTCCCTCTCTCTCAGTCCCTCTCTCTCTGTGTCCCTCTTTCTCTGTGTCCCTCTTTCTCTGTGTCCCTGTCTCTCTGTCTCTCTCTCAGTGCCCCTCTCTCTCTCTGTCCCTCTCTCTCTGTCCATCGCTCTCTGTGTCCCTCGTGCTCTCTGTGTCCCTCGCGCTCTCTGTGTCCCTCGTGCTCTCTGTGTCCCTCACTCTCTCTGTGTCCCTCCCTTTCTGTGTGCCCCTCGCTCTCTCTGTGTCCTTGGCTTTGTCTGTGTCACTCGCTCTCTCTGTGTGTCCCTCACTCTCTGTCCCCCTCGCTCTCTGTGCCCCTCGCTCTCTCTGTGGCCCTCGCTCTCTCTGTGTCCCTCACTCTCTCTGTGTCCCTCTCTTTCTGTGTGTCCCTCACTCTCTCTATGTCCCTCGCTCTCTCTGTGTCCCTCGGTCTGTGTCCCTCGCTCTCTCTGTGTCCCTCGCTCTCTCTGTGTCCCTCACTCTCTGTGCCCCTCGCTCTCTCTGTGTCCCTCACTCTCTGTGACCCTCGCTCTCTCTGTGCCCCTCGCTCTCTCTGTGTCCCTGGCTTTGTCTGTGTCACTCGCTCTCTCTGTGTGTCCCTCACTCTCTGTGCGCCTCGCTCTCTCTGTGTCCCTCACTCTCTCTGTGTCCCTCCCTTTCTGTGTGCCCCTCGCTCTCTCTGTGTCCCTGGCTTTGTCTGTGTCACTCGCTCTCTCTGTGTATCCCTTACTCTCTGTCCCCCTCGCTCTCTGTGCCCCTCGCTCTCTCTGCGTCCCTCGCTCTCTCTGTGTCCCTCGCGCTCTCTGTGTCCCTCACTCTCTGTGTCCCTCGCTCTCTCTGGGTCCCTTGCTCTCCCTGTGTCCCTCACTCTCTGTGTCCCTCACTCTCTGTGTCCCTCGCTCTCTCTGTGTCCCTCACTCTCGCTGTGTCCCTTGCTCTCTCTGTGTCCCTCGCTCTCTCTGTGTCCCTCTCCCTCCATGTGTCCCTCTCCCTCCATGTGTCCCCCTCTCTTTGTCTCTCTCGCTGTGTCCCACACTCTCCCTCTGTCCCACTCTCTCTCGCTGCGTTCCTCACTGTCCCTCTCTCTCAGTCCCTCTCACTTTGTGTCCCTCTTTCTCTGTCCATCGCTCTCTGTGTCCCTCGTGCTCCATGTGTCCCTCGCGCTCTCTGTGTCCCTCGTTCTCTCTGTGTCCCTCCCTTTCTGTGTGTCCCTCGCTCTCTCTGTGTCCCTCGCTCTCTGTGTCCATCACTCTCTGTGCCCCTCGCTCTCTCTGTGTCCCTCGCTCTCTCTGTGTCCCTCACTCTCTGTGTCCATCGCTCTCTCTGTGTCCCTCGCTCTCTGTGTCCCTCGCTCTCTGTGCCCCACGCTCTCTGTGTCCCTCGCTCTCTCTGTGTCCCTCACTCTCTGTGACCCTCGCTCTCTCTGTGTCCCTCGCTCTCTCTGTGTCCCTCACTCTCTCTGTGTCCCTCCCTTTCTGTGAGTCCATCACTCTCTCTGTGTCCCTCGCTCTCTCTGTGTCCCTCGGTCTGTGTCCCTCGCTCTCTCTGTGTCCCTCGCTCTCTCTGTGTCCCTCACTCTCTGTGCCCCTCGCTCTCTCTGTGCCCCTCGCTCTCTCTGTGTCCCTGGCTTTGTCTGTGTCACTCGCTCTCTCTGTGTGTCCCTCACTCTCTGTGCGCCTCGCTCTCTCTGTGTCCCTCACTCTCTCTGTGTCCCTCCCTTTCTGTGTGCCCCTCGCTCTCTCTGTGTCCCTGGCTTTGTCTGTGTCACTCGCTCTCTCTGTGTGTCCCTCACTCTCTGTCCCCCTCGCTCTCTGTGCCCCTCGCTCTCTCTGTGGCCCTCGCTCTCTCTGTGTCCCTCACTCTCTCTGTGTCCCTCTCTTTCTGTGTGTCCCTCGCTCTCTCTGTGTCCCTGGCTTTGTCTGTGTCCCTCGCTCTCTCTGTGTCCCTCGCTCTCTGTGTCCCTCGCTCTCTGTGTCCCTCGCTCTCTCTGTGTCCCTCCCTTACTGTGTGTCCCTCGCACTCTCTGTGTCCCTCACTCTCTAAGTGTCCCTCCCTTTCTGTGTGTCCCTCACTCTCTCTGTGTCCCTCACTCTCTCTGTGTCCCTCCCTTTCTGTGTGTCCCTCGTTCTCTGTGTCCCTGGCTTTGTCTGTGTCACTCGCTCTCTCTCTGTGTCCCTCGCTCTCTGTGCCCCTCGCTCTCTGTGCCCCTCGCTCTCAGTTTGTCCTTCGCTCTCTCTGTGTCCCTCACTCTCTCTGTTTCCCTCGCACTCTCTGTGTCCCTGGCTCTCTCTGTGTCCCTCGCTCTCTGTGTCCCTCGCTCTCTGTGTCCCTCACTCTCTCTGTGACCCTCACTCTCTGTGTCCCTCACTCTCTCTTTGTGTCCCTCGCTCTCTGTGTCCCTCACTCTCTGTGCCCCACTCTCTCTGTGTCCCTCACTCTCTGTGTCCCTCACGCTCTCTGTGTCCCTCGCTCTCTCTGTGTCCCTCGCTCTCTCTGTGTCCCTCGCTCTCTCTGTGTCCCTCGTGCTCTGTGTTACTCGCTCTCTGTGTCCCTCGCACTCTGTGTCCCTCACTCTCTGTATCCCTCGCGTTCTGTGTCCCTCGCTTTCTCTGTGTCCCTCGCGCTCTCTGTTTCTCACTCTCTGTGTCCCTCGCTCTCTCTAGGTCCCTTGCTCTCTCTGTGTCCCTCACTCTCTGTGTCCCTCGCTCTTTCTGTGTCCCTCGCTCTCGCTGTGTCCCTCGCTCGCTCTGTGTCCCTTGCTCTCGCTGTGTCTCTCGCTCTCTCTGTGTCCCTCTCCCTCCATGTGTCCCCCTCTCTTTGTCTCTCTCGCTGTGTCCCACTCTCTCCCTCTGTCCCACTCTCTTTCGCTGCGTTCCTCACTGTTCCTCTCTCTCAGTCCCTCTCTCTCAGTGCCCCTCTCTCTCTCTGTCCCTCTCTCTCTGTCCATCGCTCTCTGTGTCCCTCGTGCTCTCTGTGTCCCTCGCGCTCTCTGTGTCCCTCGTGCTCTCTGTGTCCCTCACTCTCTCTGTGTCCCTCCCTTTCTGTGTGCCCCTCGCTCTCTCTGTGTCCCTGGCTTTGTCTGTGTCACTCGCTCTCTCTCTGTGTCCCTCACTCTCTGTCCCCCTCGCTCTCTGTGCCCCTCGCTCTCTCTGTGGCCCTCGCTCTCTCTGTGTCCCTCACTCTCTCTGTGTCCCTCTCTTTCCGTGTGTCCCTCACTCTCTCTGTGTCCCTCGCTCTCTCTGTTTCCCTCGGTCTGTGTCCCTCGCTCTCTCGTGTGCCTCGCTCTCTCTGTGTCCCTCACTCTCTGTGCCCCTCGCTCTCTCTGTGTCCCTGGCTCTCTCTGTGTCCCTCGCTCTGTCTGTGTCACTCGGTCTGTGTCCCTCACTCTCTCTGTGTCCCTCACTGTCTCTGTGTCCCTCCCTTTCTGTGTGTCCCTCGTTCTCTGTGTCCCTGGCTTTGTCTGTGTCACTCGCTCTCTCTCTGTGTCCCTCGCTCTCTGTGCCCCTCGCTCTCTGTGCCCCTCGCTCTCAGTTTGTCCTTCGCTCTCTCTGTGTCCCTCACTCTCTCTGTGTCCCTCGCACTCTCTGTGTCCCTGGCTCTCTCTGTGTCCCTCGCTCTCTGTGTCCCTCGCTCTCTGTGTCCCTCACTCTCTCTGTGACCCTCACTCTCTGTGTCCCTCACTCTCTCTGTGTCCCTCGCTCTCTGTGTCCCTCACTCTCTGTGCCCCACTCTCTCTGTGTCCCTCACTCTCTGTGTCCCTCACGCTCTCTGTGTCCCTCGCTCTCTCTGTGTCCCTTGCTCTCTCTGTGTCCCTCGTGCTCTGTGTTACTCGCTCTCTGTGTCCCTCGCTCTCTGTGTCCCTCACTCTCTGTATCCCTCGCGTTCTGTGTCCCTCGCTTTCTCTGTGTCCCTCGCGCTCTCTGTTTCTCACTCTCTGTGTCCCTCGCTCTCTCTAGGTCCCTTGCTCTCTCTGTGTCCCTCACTCTCTGTGTCCCCCGCTCTTTCTGTGTCCCTCGCTCTCGCTGTGTCCCTCGCTCGCTCTGTGTCCCTTGCTCTCGCTGTGTCTCTCGCTCTCTCTGTGTCCCTCTCCCTCCACGTGTCCCCCTCTCTTTGTCTCTCTCGCTGTGTCCCACTCTCTCCCTCTGTCCCACTCTCTTTCGCTGCGTTCCTCACTGTCCCTCTCTCTCAGTCCCTCTCTCTCTCTGTCCCTCTTTCTCTGTGTCCCTCTTTCTCTGTGTCCCTGTCTCACTGTCTCTCTCTCAGTGCCCCTCTCTCTCTCTGTCCCTCTCTCTCTGTCCATCGCTCTCTGTGTCCTTCGTGCTCTCTGTGTCCCTCGCGCTCTCTGTGTCCCTCGTTCTCTCTGTGTCCCTCACTCTCTCTGTGTCCCCTGCTCTCTGTGTCCCTCGCTCTCTCTGTGACCCTCACTCTCTCTGTGTCCCTCCCTTACTGTGTGTCCCTCGCTCTCTCTGTGTCCCTGGCTTTGTCTGTGTCACGCGCTCTCTCTGTGTGTCCCTCGCTCTCTGTGCCCCTCGCTCTCTGTGTCCCTCGCTCTCTGTGTCCCTTGCTCTCTGTGCCCCTCGCTCTCTGTGCCCTTCGCTCTCTGTGTCGCTCGCTCTCTCTGTGTCCCTCACTCTCTGTGCCCCTCGCTCTCTCTGTGTCCCTCGCTCTCTCGGTGTCCCTCACTCTCTCTGTGTCCCTCTCTTTCTGTGTGTCCCTCACTCTCTCTGTGTTCCTCGCTCTCTCTGTGTCCCTCGGTCTGTGTCCCTCGCTCTCTCTGTGTCCCTCGCTCTCTCTGTGTCCCTCACTCTCTGTGCCTCTCGCTCTCTCTGTGTCCCTCGCACTCTCTGTGTCCCTCGTGCACTGTGTCCCTCACTCTCTGTGTCCCTCACTCTCTGTGTCCCTCGTTCTCTGTGTTAATCGCTCTCTGTGTCCCTCGCTCTCTGTGTCCCTCGTGCTCTGTGTCTCTCGCTCTTTGTGTCACTCGCTCTCTCTGTGTCCCTCGCGCTCTCTGTGTAGCTCGGTCTGTGACCCTCGCTCTGTCTGTGTCCCTCCCTTTCTCTGTGTCCCTCGCTCTCGCTGTGTCCCTCACGCTCTCTGTGTCCCTCGCTCTCTCTGTGTCCCTCACTCTCTCTGTGACCCTCACTCTCTGTGTCCCTCACTCTCTGTGTCCCACACTCTCTGTGACCCTCCCTCTCTGTGTCCCTGGTGCTCTGTGTCCCTCGCTCTTTGTGTCCCTCTCTCTCTCTGTGTCCCTCGCGCTCTCTGTGTCGCTCACTCCCTCTGTGTCCCTCGCTCTCTCTGTGTCCCTCGCTCTCTGTGTCCCTCGCTCTCAGTTTGTCCCTCGCTCTCTCTGTGTCCCTCGCTCTCTCTGTGTCCCTCGCACTCTCTGTGTCCCTGGCTCTCTCTGTGTCCCTCGCTCTCTGTGTCCCTCGCTCTCTGTGTCCCTCAGTCTCTCTGTGACCCTCACTCTCTGTGTCCCTCACTCTCTCTTTGTGTCCCTCGCTCTCTGTGTCCCTCACTCTCTGTGCCCCTCACTCTCTCTGTGTCCCTCACTCTCTGTGTCCCTCGCGCTCTCTGTGTCCCTCGCTCTCTCTGTGTCCCTCGCTCTCTCTGTGTCCCTTTCTCTCTCTGTGTCCCTCGTGCTCTGTGTTACTCGCTCTCTGTGTCCCTCGCTCTCTGTGTAACTCACTCTCTGTATCCCTCACGTTCTGTGTCCCTCGCTCTCTCTGTGTCTCTCGCTCTCTGTGTCCCTCGCGCTCTCTGTTTCTCACTCTCTGTGTCCCTCTCTCTCTCTCGCTGTGTCCCTTGCTCTCTGTGTCCCTCACTCTCTGTGTCCCTCGCTCTCTGTGTGTCCCTCGCTCCCTCTGTGTCCCTCTTCTTCCATGTGTCCCTCGCTCTATCTGTGTCCCTCGCTCTCTCTGTGTCCCTCACTCTCTCTGTGTCCCTCTTCCTCCATGTGTCCCTCGCTCTCTCTGTGTCCCTCGCTCTAGCTGTGTCCCTCGCTCTAGCTTTGTCCCTCGCTCTCTCTGTGTCCCTCGCTCTCTCTGTGTCCCTCGCTCTCGCTGTGTCCCTTGCTCTCTGTGTTCCTTGCTCTCTCTGTGGCCATCGCTCTCTCTGTGTCCCTCGCTCTCTCAGTGTCCCTCGGTCTGTGACCCTCGCTCTGTCTGTGTCCCTCCCTTTCTGTGTGTCCCTCGGGCTCTCTGTGTCCCTCGTGCACTGTGTCCCTCACTCTCTGTGTCCCTCGTTCTCTGTGTTAATCGCTCTCTGGGTCCCTCGCTCTCTGTGTGCCTCACTCTCTGTGTCCCTGGTTCTCTCTGTGTCCCTCACTCTCTGTTTCCCTCACTCTCTGTGTCCCTCGCTCTCTGTTTCCCTCGTGCTCTGTGTCCCTCGCTCTTTGTGTCCCTCGCTCTCTCTGTGTCCCTCGCTCTGTCTGTGTCCCTCGCTCTGTGTCCCTCACTCTCTCTGTGTCCCTCACTCTCTCTGTGTCCCTCGCTCTCTCTGTGTCCCTCGCTCTCTCTGTGTCCCTCGCTCTCTCTGTGTCCCTCGTGCTCTGTGTTACTCGCTCTCTGTGTCCCTCGCTCTCTGTGTACCTCACTCTCTGTATCCCTCACGTTCTGTGTCCCTCGCTCTCTCTGTGTCCCTCGCGCTCTCTGTTTCTCACTCTCTGTGTCCCTCTCTCTCTCTCGCTGTGTCCCTTGCTCTCTGCGTCCCTCACTCTCTGTGTCCCTCGCTCTCTGTGTGTCCCTCGCTCCCTCTGTGTCCCTCTTCCTCCATGTGTCCCTCGCTCTATCTGTGTCCCTCGCTCTCTTTGTGTCCCTCGCTCTCTCTGTGTCCCTCTTCCTCCATGTGTCCCTCGCTCTCTCTGTGTCCCTCGCTCTAGCTGTGTCCCTCGCTCTCGCTGTGTCCCTCGCTCTCTCTGTGTCCCTCGCTCTCTCTGTGTCCCTCGCTCTCTCGGTGTCCATCGCTCTCTCTGTGTCCCTCGCTCTCTCAGTGTCCCTCGGTCTGTCACCCTCGCTCTGTCTGTGTCCCTCCCTTTCTGTGTTCCACACTCTCTGTGTCCCTCACTCTCTCTGTGTGTCCCTCGCTTACTGTGTCCCTCGCTATATCTGTTTCCCTCGCTCTCTGTGTTCCTCACTCTCTGTGTCTCTCACTCGCTCTGTGTTTTCCTCGCTCTCTGTGTCCCTCGTTCTCTCTGTGCGTCCCTCGCTCTCTATGTCCCTCGCTCTCTCTGTGTCCCTTGCTCTCTGTGTCCCTCGCTCTCTCTGTGTCCCTCGCTCTCTCTGTGTCCCACACTCTCTCTGTGTTCCACACTCTCTGTGTCCCTCGCGCTCTCTGTGTCCCTCGCGCTCTCTGTGTCCCTAGCGCTCTCTGTGTCACTCGCTCTCTGTGTCCCACACTCTCTCAGTGTGTCCCTCACTCTCTGTATCCTTCACTCTCTAAGTGTCCCTCGCTCTCTGTGTCCCTTGCTCTCTGTGACCCTCGCTCTCTCTGTGTCCCCCACTCTCTCTCTGTCTCTCGCGGTCTCTGTGTCCCTCCCGGTGTCTGTGTCGCTCGCACTCTCTGTGTCCCTCGCGCTCTCTGTGTCACTCGTGCTCTCTGTGTCCTTCGCTCTCTGTGTCCTTCGCTCTCTGTGTCCCTCGCTCTCTGTGTCCCTCGCTCTCTGTGTCCCTCGCTCTCTCTCTGCCCCTCGCTCTCTCTGTGTCCCTCGCTCGCTGTGTGTCCCTCGCTCTCTCTGTGTCCCTGGCTCTCTGTGTCCCTTACTCTCTCTCTGCCCCTCGCTCTCCCTGTGTCCCTCGCTCTCTGTGTGTCCCTCGCTCTCTCTGTGTCTCTCGCTCTCTCTGTGTCCCTCGCTCTCTGTGCCCCTCACTCTCTGAGTCCCTCGCACTCTCTGTGTCCTTCGCTCTCTCTGTGTCCCTCGCTCTCTGTGTCCCACACTCTCTGTGTCCGACACTCTCTGTGTCCCTTGACGTTTGTGTCCCTCGCTCTCTGTGTCCCTCACTCTTTGTGTCCCTCATGCTCTGTGCTACTCGCTCTCTGTGTCCCACACTCTCTGTGTCCCACACTCTCTGTGTCCCTCGCTCTCTGTGTCCCACACTCTCTGTGTCCCTCGCTCTGTGTGTCACTCGCTCTCTCTGTGTCCCTCCCTCTCTCTGTGTCCCCCGTTCTCCCTGTGTCGCTCTCTCTCCGTGTCCCTCACTCTCTCTGTGTCCCTTGCTCTCTCTGTGTCCCTCGCTCTCTGTGTCCCTCGCTCTCTCTGTGTCCCTCCCTCTCTCTGTGTCCCTCGCTCTCCCTGTGTCGCTCACTCTCGGTGTCCCTCACTCTCTCGGTGTCCCTCACTCTCTCTGTGTCCCTCACTCTCTGTGTTCCTCACTCTCTGTGTGCCTCACTCTCTCTGTGCCCCTCACTCTCTGTGACCCTCACTCTCTCTGTGTCCCTCACTCACTCTCTGTCCCTCACTCTCTCTGTGGCCCTCACTCTCTGTGTCCCTGACTCTTTCTGTGTCCCTCGCTCTCTTTGTTCCTCGCTCTCTGTGTCTCTCGCTCTCTCTGTGTGTCCCTCGCTCTCTGTGTCCCTCGCTCTCTCTGTGTCCCTCACTCACTCTCTGTCCCTCACTCTCTCTGTGGCCCTCACTCTCTGTGTCCCTGACTCTTTCTGTGTCCCTCGCTCTCTTTGTTCCTCGCTCTCTGTGTCCCTCACTCTCTCTGTGTCCCTCACTCTCTGTGTCTCTCGCTCTCTCTGTGTGTCCCTCGCTCTCTGTGTCCCTCACTCTCTGTGCCCCTCACTCTCTCTGTGTCCCTCACTCTCTCTGTGTCCCTCACTCTCTGTGTCCCTCGCACTCTCTGCGTCCCTCACTCTCTGTGTGTCCCTCGCTCTCTGTGTCCCTCACTCTCTGTGTCCCTCACTCTCTGTGCCCCTCACTCTCTCTGTGTCCCTCACTCTCTGTGTCCCTCGCACTCTCTGCGTCCCTCGCTCTCTCTGGGTCCCTCGCTCCCTCTGGGTCCCTCACTCTCTCTGTGTCCCTCACTCTCTGTGTCCCTCGCTCTCTGTGTCCCTCGCTCTCTGTGTCCCTCACTCTCTCTTTGTCTCTCACTCTCTCTGTGTCCCACACTCTCTCTGTGTGTCCCTCGCTCTCTATGTCCCTCGCTCTCTCTGTGTGTCCTTCGCTCTCTGTGTCCCTCGCTCTCTCTGTGTCCATGGCTCTGTCTGTGTGTCCCTCATTCTCTGTGTCCCACACTCTCTCTCTGTGTCATTCACTCTCTCTGTGTCCCACACTCTCTCTGTGTGTCCCTCACTCTCTGTGTCCCTCGCTATCTCTGTGTGTCCCTCGCTCTCTGTGTCCCTCGCTCTCTGTGTTCTCGCTCTCTCTGTGTCACTCGCGCTCTCTGTGTCCCTCACTCTCTCTGTGTCCCTCCCTTTCTGTGTGTCCCTCGCTCTCTCTGTGTCCCTCGCTCTGTCTGTGTCCCTCGCTCTGTCTGTGTCCCTCGCTCTGTGTCCCCCACTCTCTCTGTGTCCCTCACTCTCTCTGTGTCCCTCGCTCTCTCTGTGTCCCTCGCTCTCTCTGTGTCCCTCGCACTCTCTGTGTTCCACATTCTCTGTGTCCCTCACTCTCTCTGTGTGTCCCTCGCTCTCTGTGTCCCTCGCTCTCTCTGTTTCCCTCGCTCTCTGTGTTCCTCACTCTCTGTGTCCCTCACTCTCTCTGTGTCCCTTGCTCTGTCTGTGTCCCTCGCTCTCTCTGTGTGTCCCTCGCTCTCTGTGTCCCTCGCTCTCTCTCTGTGTCCCTCGCGCTCTCTCTGTGTCCCTCGCTCTCTCTGTTTCCCTCGCTCTCTGTGTTCCTCACTCTCTGTGTCCCTCACTCTCTCTGTGTCCCTTGCTCTGTCTGTGTCCCTCGCTCTCTCTGTGTGTCCCACACTCTCTGTGTCCCTCGCTCTCTGTGTCCCTCGCGCTCTCTGTGCCCCTCGCTCTCTCTGTGTCACTCGCTCTCTGTGTCCCACACTCTCTCAGTGTGTCCCTCACTCTCTGTATCCTTCACTCTCTAAGTGTCCCTCGCTCTCTGTGTCCCTTGCTCTCTGTGACCTTCGCTCTCTGTGTCCCTCACTCTCTCTGTGTCCCTCACTCTCTGTGTCTCTCGCTCTCTCTGTGTGTCCCTCGCTCTCTGTGTCTCTCACTCTCTGTGCCCCTCACTCTCTCTGTGTCCCTCACTCTCTGTGTCCCTCGCGCTCTCTGCGTCCCTCGCTCTCTCTGGGTCCCTCGCTCCCTCTGGGTCCCTCGCTCCCTCTGGGTCCCTCACTCTCTGTGTCCCTCACTCTCTGCGTCCCTCGCTCTCTCTGGGTCCCTCGATCCCTCTGGGTCCCTCACTCTCTGTGTCCCTTGCTCTCTGTGTCCCTCACTCTCTGTGTCATTCGCTCTCTCTGTGTTCCTCGCTCTCCTTGTGTCCCTCAGTCTCTCTGTGTCCCTCAGTCTCTCTGTGTCTCTCACTCTCTCTGTGTCCCACACTCTCTCTGTGTGTCCCTCGCTCTCTGTGTTCCTCGCTCTCTCTGTGTGTCCCTCGCTCTCTGTGTCCCTCGCTCTCTCTCTGTGTCCCTCGCTCTCTGTGTCCCTCGCTCTCTGTGTCCCTCACTCTCTCTGTGTGTCCCTCGCTCTCTGTGTCCCTCGCTCTCTCTGTGTCCATGGCTCTGTCTGTGTGTCCCTCACTCTTTGTGTCCAACACTCTCTCTCTGTGTCACTCACTCTCTCTGTGTCCCACACTCTCTCTGTGTGTCCCTCACTCTCTGTGTCCCTCGCTATCTCTGTGTGTCCCTCGCTATCTGTGTCCCTCGCTCTCTGTGTCCCTCGCTCTCTGTGTCCTCGCTCTCTCTGTGTCACTCGCGCTCTCTGTGTCCCTCACTCTCTCTGTGTCCCTCCCTTTCTGTGTGTCCCTCGCTCTCTCTGTGTCCCTCGCTCTGTCTGTGTCCCTCGCTCTGTGTCCCTCACTCTCTCTGTGTCCCTCACTCTCTCTGTGTCCCTCGCTCTCTCTGTGTCCCTCGCTCTCTCTGTGTCCCTCGCTCTCTGTGTTCCACACTCTCTGTGTCCCTCAGTCTCTCTGTGTGTCCCTCGCTCTCTGTGTCCCTCGCTCTCTGTGTCCCTCGTTCTCTCTGTGCGTCCCTCGCTCTCTGTGTCCCTCGCTCTCTCTGTGTCCCTTGCTCTGTCTGTGCCCCTCGTTCTCTCTGTGTGTCCCTCGCTCTCTGTGTCCCTCGCTATCTCCCTGTGTCCCTCGCTCTCTCTGTGTCCCTCACTCACTGTGTTCCACACTCTCTGTGTCCCTCGCTCTCTGTGTCCCTCGCTCTCTGTGCCCCTCGCGCTCTCTGTGCCCCTCGCGCTCTCTGTGTCACTCGCTCTCTCTGTCCCACACTCTCTCAGTGTGTCCCTCACTCTCTGTATCCTTCACTCTCTAAGTGTCCCTCGCTCTCTGTGTCCCTTGCTCTCTGTGACCCTCGCTCTCTCTGTGTCCCCCACTCTCTCTCTGTCCCTCGCGGTCTCTGTGTCCCTCCCGGTGTCTGTGTCGCTCGCGCTCTCTGTGTCCCTCGCGCTCTCTGTGTCACTCGTGCTCTCTGTGTCCTTCGCTCTCTGTGTCCCTCGCTCTCTGTGCCCCTCGCTCTCTCTGTGTCCCTCCCTCTCTGTGTCCCTCGCTCTCTCTCTGCCCCTCGCTCTCTCTGTGTCCCTCGCTCGCTGTGTGTCCCTCGCTCTCTCTGTGTCCCTGGCTCTCTGTGTCCCTCGCTCTCTCTCTGCCCCTCGCTCTCTCTGTGTCCCTCGCTCTCTGTGTGTCCCTCGCTCTCTCTGTGTCCCTCGCTCTCTGTGTGTCCCTCGCTCTCTCTGTGTCCCTCGCTCTCTGTGCCCCTCACTCTCTGTGTCCCTCGCTCTCTGTGTGTCCCTCGCTCTCTCTCTGTCCCTCGCTCTCTGTGCCCCTCACTCTCTGTGTCCCTCGCTCTCTGTGTCCCTCGCTCTCTGTGTCCCACACTCTCTGTGTCCCACACTCTCTGTGTCCCTTGCCCTTATGTCCCTCGCTCTCTGTGTCCCTCACTCTTTGTGTCCCTCATGCTCTGTGCTACTCGCTCTCTGTGTCCCTCGCTCTCTGTGTCCCACACTCTCTGTGTCCCTCGCTCTGTGTTTCCCTCACTCTCTGTTTCCCTCAATCTCTGTGTCCCCCACTCTCTCTCTGTCCCTCGCGGTCTCTGTGTCCCTCCCGGTGTCTGTGTCGCTCGCGCTCTCTGTGTCCCTCGCGCTCTCTGTGTCACTCGTGCTCTCTGTGTCCTTCGCTCTCTGTGTCCCTCGCTCTCTGTGTCCCTCGCTCTCTCTGTGTCCCTCCCTCTCTGTGTCCCTCGCTCTCTCTCTGCCCCTCGCTCTCTCTGTGTCCCTCGCTCGCTGTGTGTCCCTCGCTCTCTCTGTGTCCCTGGCTCTCTGTGTCCCTCGCTCTCTCTCTGCCCCTCGCTCTCTCTGTGTCCCTCGCTCTGTGTGTGTCCCTCGCTCTCTCTGTGTCCCTCGCTCTCTCTGTGTCCCTCGCTCTCTCTGTGTCCCTCGCTCTCTGTGCCCCTCACCCTCTGTGTCCCTCGTCCTCTGTGTCCCTCGCTCTCTGTGTCCCACACTCTCTGTGTCCCACACTCTCTGTGTCCCTTGCCCTTTGTGTCCCTCGCTCTCTGTGTCCCTCACTCTTTGTGTCCCTCATGCTCTGTGCTACTCGCTCTCTGTGTCCCTCGCTCTCTGTGTCCCACACTCTCTGTGTCCCTCGCTCTGTGTTTCCCTCACTCTCTGTTTCCCTCACTCTCTGTGTCCCTCGCTCTCTGTGTCCCACACTCTCTGTGTCCCTCGCTCTCTGTGTCCCTCGCTCTTTGTGTCCCTCGCTCTTTGTGTCCCTCGCTCTCTCTGTGTCCCTCGCGCTCTCTGTGTAGCTCGGTCTGTGACCCTCGCTATGTCTGTGTCCCTCCCTTTCTGTGTGTCCCTCGCTCCTTCTGTGTCCCTGGCTCTCTGTGTCCCTCGCTCTCTCTCTGCTCTCTGTGTCCCTCGCTCTCTGTGTCCCACACTCTCTGTGTCCCACACTCTCTGTGTCCCTTGCCCTTTGTGTCCCTCGCTCTCTGTGTCCCTCACTCTTTGTGTCCCTCATGCTCTGTGCTACTCGCTCTCTGTGTCCTTCGCTCTCTGTATCCCACACTCTCTGTGTCCCTCACTCTCTGTGTCCCTCACTCTCTGTGTCCCTCACTCTCTGTGTCTCTCGCTCTCTGTGTCCCACACTCTCTGTGTCCCTCGCTCTCTCTGTGTTCCACATTCTCTGTGTCCCTCACTCTCTCTGTGTGTCCCTCGCTCTCTGTGTCCCTCGCTCTCTGTGTCCTCGCTCTCTCTGTGTCACTCGCGCTCTCTGTGTCCCTCACTCTCTCTGTGTCCCTCCCTTTCTGTGTGTCCCTCGCTCTCTCTGTGTCCCTCGCTCTGTCTGTGTCCCTCGCTCTCTCTGTGTCCCTCGCTCTCTCTGTTTTCCACATTCTCTGTGTCCCTCACTCTCTCTGTGTGTCCCTCGCTCTCTGTGTCCCTCACTCTCTCTGTGTCCCTTGCTCTGTCTGTGTCCCTCACTCTCTCTGTGTCCCTCGCTCTGTCTGTGTCCCTCGCTCTCTCTGTGTCCCTCGCTCTCTCTGTTTTCCACATTCTCTGTGTCCCTCACTCTCTCTGTGTGTCCCTCGCTCTCTGTGTCCCTCACTCTCTCTGTGTCCCTCACTCTCTCTGTGTTCCTCACTCTCTGTGTCCCTCACTCTCTCTGTGTCCCTTGCTCTGTCTGTGTCCCTCGCTCTCTCTCTGTGTCCCTCGCTCTCTGTGTCCCTCGCTCTCACTCTGTGTCCCTCGCTCTCTCTCTGTGTCCCTCGCTCTCTGTGTCCCTCGCGCTCTCTGTGCCCCTCGCGCTCTCTGTGTCACTCGCTCTCTGTGTCCCTCGCGCTCTCTGTGCCCCTCGCGCTCTCTGTGTCCCTCGCGCTCTCTGTGCCCCTCACTCTCTCTGTGGCCCTCACTCTCTGTGTCCCTGACTCTCTCTGTGTCCCTCGCTCTCTGTGACCCTCGCTCTCTGTGTCCCTCACTCTCTCTGTGTCCCTCACTCTCTGTGTCTCTCGCTCTCTCTGTGTGTCCCTCGCTCTCTGTGTCCCTCACTCTCTGTGCCCCTCACTCTCTCTGTGTCCCTCACTCTCTGTGTCCCTCGCGCTCTCTGCGTCCCTCGCTCTCTCTGGGTCCCTCGCTCCCTCTGGGTCCCTCACTCTCTCTGTGTCCCTCACTCTCTGTGTCCCTCACTCTCTGTGTCCCTCGCTCTCTGTGACCCTCGCTCTGTCTGTGTCCCTCGCTCTGTGTCCCCCACTCTCTCTGTGTCCCTCACTCTCTCTGTGTCCCTCGCTCTCTCTGTGTCCCTCGCTCTCTCTGTGTCCCTCGCTCTCTGTGTTCCACACTCTCTGTGTCCCTCACTCTCTCTGTGTGTCCCTCGCTCTCTGTGTCCCTTGCTCTCTCTGTTTCCCTCGCTCTCTGTGTTCCTCACTCTCTGTGTCCCTCACTCTCTCTGTGTCCCTTGCTCTGTCTATGTCCCTCGCTCTCTCTGTGTGTCCCTCGCTCTCTGTGTCCCTCGCTCTCTCTCTGTGTCCCTCGCTCTCTCTCTGTGCCCCTCGCTCTCTGTGTCCCTCGCGCTCTCTGTGCCCCTCGCGCTCTCTGTGTCCCACACTCTCTCTGTGTGTCCCTCGCTCTCTGTGTCCCTCACTCTCTGTGCCCCTCACTCTCTCTGTGTCCCTCACTCTCTGTGTCCCTCGCGCTCTCTGCGTCCCTCGCTCTCTCTGAGTCCCTTGCTCCCTCTGGGTCCCTCACTCTCTCTGTGTCCCTCACTCTCTGTGTCCCTTGCTCTCTGTGTCCGTCGCTCTCTGTGTCATTCGCTCTCTCTGTGTTCCTCGCTCTCCTTGTGTCCCTCAGTCTCTCTGTGTCCCTCAGTCTCTCTGTGTCTCTCACTCTCTCTGTGTCCCACACTCTCTCTGTGTCCCTCACTCTCTCTGTGTCCCTCGCTCTCTCTGTGTCATTCGCTCTCTCTGTGTTCCTCGCTCTCTGTGTTCCACATTCTCTGTGTCCCTCACTCTCTCTGTGTTCCACATTCTCTGTGTCCCTCACTCTCTCTGTGTGTCCCTCACTCTCTGTGTCCCTCGCTATCTCTTTGTGTCCCTCGCTCTCGGTGTCCCTCGCTCTCTGTGTCCCTCGCTCTCTGTGTCCTCGCTCTCTCTGTGTCACTCGCGCTCTCTGTGTCCCTCACTCTCTCTGTGTCCCTCCCTTTCTGTGTGTCCCTCGCTCTCTCTGTGTCCCTCGCTCTGTCTGTGTCCCTCGCTCTGTCTGTGTCCCTCGCTCTGTGTCCCTCACTCTCTCTGTGTCCCTCACTCTCTCTGTGTCCCTCGCTCTCTCTGTGTCCCTCGCTCTCTCTGTGTCCCTCGCTCGCTGTGTGTCCCTCGCTCTCTCTGTGTCCCTGGCTCTCTGTGTCCCTCGCTCTCTCTCTGCCCCTCGCTCTCTCTGTGTCCCTCGCTCTCTGTGTGTCCCTCGCTCTCTCTGTGTCCCTCGCTCTCTGTGTGTCCCTCGCTCTCTCTGTGTCCCTTGCCCTTTGTGTCCCTCGCTCTCTGTGTCCCTCACTCTTTGTGTCCCTCATGCTCTGTGCTACTCGCTCTCTGTGTCCTTCGCTCTCTGTATCCCACACTCTCTGTGTCCCTCACTCTCTGTGTCCCTCACTCTCTGTGTCTCTCGCTCTCTGTGTCCCACACTCTCTGTGTCCCTCGCTCTCTCTGTGTTCCACATTCTCTGTGTCCCTCACTCTCTCTGTGTGTCCCTCGCTCTCTGTGTCCCTCGCTCTCTGTGTCCTCGCTCTCTCTGTGTCACTCGCGCTCTCTGTGTCCCTCACTCTCTCTGTGTCCCTCCCTTTCTGTGTGTCCCTCGCTCTCTCTGTGTCCCTCGCTCTGTCTGTGTCCCTCGCTCTGTCTGTGTCCCTCGCTCTGTGTCCCCCACTCTCTCTGTGTCCCTCACTCTCTCTGTGTCCCTCGCTCTCTCTGTGTCCCTCGCTCTCTCTGTTTTCCACATTCTCTGTGTCCCTCACTCTCTCTGTGTGTCCCTCGCTCTCTGTGTCCCTCACTCTCTCTGTGTCCCTTGCTCTGTCTGTGTTCCTCACTCTCTCTGTGTTCTTCACTCTCTGTGTCCCTCGCTCTCTCTGTTTTCCACATTCTCTGTGTCCCTCACTCTCTCTGTGTGTCCCTCACTCTCTCTGTGTCCCTCACTCTCTCTGTGTTCCTCACTCTCTGTGTCCCTCACTCTCTCTGTGTCCCTTGCTCTGTCTGTGTCCCTCGCTCTCTCTGTGTGTCCCTCGCTCTCTGTGTCCCTCGCTCTCTCTCTGTGTCCCTCGCTCTCTCTCTGTGTCCCTCGCTCTCTGTGTCCCTCGCTCTCTGTGTCATTCGCTCTCTCTGTGTTCCTCGCTCTCTCTGTGTCCCCCACTCTCTCTGTGTCCCTCACTCTCTCTGTGTCCCTCGCTCTCTCTGTGTCCCTCGCTCTCTCTGTTTTCCACATTCTCTGTGTCCCTCACTCTCTCTGTGTGTCCCTCGCTCTCTGTGTCCCTCACTCTCTCTGTGTCCCTTGCTCTGTCTGTGTTCCTCACTCTCTCTGTGTTCTTCACTCTCTGTGTCCCTCGCTCTCTCTGTTTTCCACATTCTCTGTGTCCCTCACTCTCTCTGTGTGTCCCTCACTCTCTCTGTGTCCCTCACTCTCTCTGTGTTCCTCACTCTCTGTGTCCCTCACTCTCTCTGTGTCCCTTGCTCTGTCTGTGTCCCTCGCTCTCTCTGTGTGTCCCTCGCTCTCTGTGTCCCTCGCTCTCTCTCTGTGTCCCTCGCTCTCTCTCTGTGTCCCTCGCTCTCTGTGTCCCTCGCTCTCTGTGTCATTCGCTCTCTCTGTGTTCCTCGCTCTCCTTGTGTCCCCCAGTCTATCTGTGTCTCTCACTCTCTCTGTGTCCCTCGCTATCTCTGTGTCCCTCGCTCTCTCTGTGTCCCTCGCTCTCTCTGTGTGTCCCTCACTCTCTGTGTCCCTCGCTATCTCTTTGTGTCCCTCGCTCTCTGTGTCCCTCGCTCTCTGTGTCCCTCGCTCTCTGTGTCCTCGCTCTCTCTGTGTCACTCGCGCTCTCTGTGTCCCTCACTCTCTCTGTGTCCCTCCCTTTCTGTGTGTCCCTCGCTCTCTCTGTGTCCCTCGCTCTGTCTGTGTCCCTCGCTCTGTCTGTGTCCCTCGCTCTGTGTCCCTCACTCTCTCTGTGTCCCTCACTCTCTCTGTGTCCCTCGCTCTCTCTGTGTCCCTCGCTCTCTCTGTGTCCCTCGCTCGCTGTGTGTCCCTCGCTCTCTCTGTGTCCCTCGCTCTCTGTGTCCCTCGCTCTCTCTCTGCCCCTCGCTCTCTCTGTGTCCCTCGCTCTCTGTGTGTCCCTCGCTCTCTCTGTGTCCCTCGCTCTCTGTGTCTCCCTCGCTCTCTGTGTGTCCCTCGCTCTCTGTGTCCCTCGCTCTTTGTGTCCCACACTCTGTGTCCCACACTCTCTGTGTCCCTCGCTCTCTGTGTCCCACACTCTCTGTGTCCCTGGCTCTGTGTTTCCCTCACTCTCTGTTTCCCTCACTCTCTGTGTCCCTCGCTCTCTGTGTCCCACACTCTCTGTGTCCCTCGCTCTCTGTGTCCCTCGTGCTCTGTGTCCCTCGCTCTTTGTGTCCCTCGCTCTCTCTGTGTCCCTCGCGCTCTCTGTGTGGCTCGGTCTGTGACCCTCGCTCTGTCTGTGTCCCTCCCATTCTGTGTGTCCCTCGCTCCCTCAGTGTCCCTGGCTCTCTGTGTCCCTCGCTCTCTCTCTGCTCTCTGTGTCCCTCGCTCTCTGTGTCCCACACTCTCTGTGTCCCACACTCCCTGTGTCCCTTGCCCTTTGTGTCCCTCGCTCTCTGTGTCCCTCACTCTTTGTGTCCCTCATGCTCTGTGCTACTCGCTCTCTGTGTCCCTCGCTCTCTGTATCCCACACTCTCTGTGTCCCTCGCTCTGTGTGTCCCTCACTCTCTGTGTCCCTGACTCTCTGTGTCCCTCACTCTCTGTGTCCCTCACTCTCTGTGTCTCTCGCTCTCTGTGTCCCACACTCTCTGTGTCCCTCGCTCTCTCTGTGTCCCTCGCGCTCTCTATGTCCCTCGCTCTCTCTGTGTCCCTCACTCTCTCTGTGTCCCTCGCTCTCCCTGAGTAGCTCACTCTCTCTGTTCCTCTTGCTCTCTCTGTGTCCCTCGCTCTGTGTATCCCTCGCTCTCTCTGTGTCCCTCCCTCTCTCTGTGTCCCTCGCTCTCGCTGTGTCGCTCACTCTCGGTGTACCTCACTCTCTCTGTGTCCCTCACTCTCTGTGTTCCTCACTCTCTGTGTCCCTCACTCTCTCTGTGCCCCTCACTCTCTGTGACCCTCACTCTCTCTGTGTCCCTCACTCACTCTCTGTCCCTCACTCACTCTCTGTCCCTCACTCTCTCTGTGGCCCTCACTCTCTGTGTCCCTGACTCTCTCTCTGTCCCTCGCTCTCTGTGTCCCTCGCTCTCTGTGTCCCTCACTCTCTCTGTGTCCCGCATTCTCTGTGTCTCTCGCTCTCTCTGTGTGCCCCTCGCTCTCTGTGTCCCTCGCTCTCTGTGTCCCTCGCTCTCTGTGTCCCTCACTCTCTGTGCCCCTCACTCTCTGTGTGTCCCTCACTCTCTGTGTCCTTCGCGCTCTCTGCGTCCCTCGCTCTCTCTGGGTCCCTCGCTCCCTCTGGTCCCTCACTCTCTCTGTGTCCCTCACTCTCTGTGTCCCTCGCTCTCTGTGTCCCTCGCTCTCTGTGTCATTCGCTCTCTCTGTGTTCCTCGCTCTCTGTGTGTCCCTCACTCTCTCTGTGTCTCTCACTCTCTCTGTGTCCCACACTCTCTCTGTGTGTCCCTCGCTCTCTGTGTCCCTCGCTCTCTCTGTGTGTCCCTTGCTCTCTGTGTTCCTCGCTCTCTCTGTGTCCCTGGCTCTGTCTGTGTGTCCCTCACTCTCTGTGTCCCACACTCTCTCACTGTGTCACTCACTCTCTCTGTGTCCCACACTCTCTCTGTGTGTCCCTCACTCTCTGTGTCCCTCGCTATCTCTGTGTCCCTCGCTATCTCTGTGTGTCCCTCGCTCTCTGTGTCCCTCGCTCTCTGTGTCCTCGCTCTTTCTGTGTCCTCGCTCTTTCTGTGTCACTCGCGCTCTCTGTGTCCCTCACTCTCTCTGTGTCCCTCCCTTTGTGTGTCCCTCGCTCTCTCTGTGTCCCTCGCTCTGTCTGTGTTCCTCGCTCTGTCTGTGTCACTCGCTCTGTGTCTCTCACTCTCTCTGTGTCCCTCACTCTGTGTCCCTCGCTCTCTCTGTTTCCCTCGCTCTCTGTGTTCCACACTCTCTGTGTCCCTCACTCTCTCTGTGTGTCCCTCGCTCTCTGTGTCCCTCGCTCTCTCTGTTTCCCTCGCTCTCTGTGTCCCTCGTTCTCTCTGTGCGTCCCTTGCTCCCTATGTCCCTCGCTCTCTATGTCCCTCGCTCTCTCTGTGTCCCTCGCTCTCTCTGTTTCCCTCGCTCTCTGTGTCCCTCACTCTCTCTCTGTGTCCCTCGCTCTCTCTGTTTCCCTCGCTCTCTGTGTTCCTCACTCTCTGTGTCCCTCGCTCTCTCTGTGTCCCTTGCTCTGTCTGTGTCCCTCGCTCTCTCTGTGTGTCCCTCGCTCTCTGTGTGCCTCGCTCTCTGTGTCCCTCTCTCGCTGCGCCCCTCACACTCTCTCTCTGTCCCTCACTCTCTCTCGCTGTGTCCCTCACTCTCTCTCGCTTTGTCCCTCATTCTCTCGCTGTGTCCCTCACTCTCTCTCGTTGTGTCCATCACTCTCTCTCGCTGTGTCCCTCACTCTCTCTCTCGCTGTGTCCCTCACTCTCTCTCGCTGTGTCCCTCACTCTCTCTCGCTGTGTCCCTCACTCTCTCTCGCTGCGTCCCTCACTCTCTCTCGCTGCGTCCCTCACTGTCTCTCTCTGTGTCCCTCACTCTCTCTCGCTGTGCCCCTCACTCTCTCTCGCTGTGTCCCTCACTCTCTCGCTGTGCCCCTCACTCTCTCTTGCTGTGTCCCTCACTCTCTCTCTCTTCACTGAAGTGCCACAAATGTTGTCAAGTGCAGTGCGAGGCGTACCTCAATGTTTCAGTCTTACTGAGAAACTGTCAGCCCACCGGACAACATTTCTGTACAATAGGATTGAAGCACAAGTTCAAATAGTTTTGTTTCAAAGTTTAAAATACCCAGTCATTTTTCTGTGCAGCTTTCGGAATCTGTCAGTGGAATTTAGGTTATACAGGCAAATGTTAACAAGAGTATTGGGAACGGATTGGAAGTTTTGATGGAGATATTCCTGCATTATGGAAATGTGTGAGATCTATTTAGGGTTGGGGAATGGATTGATCAAAGGATGTATTTTTTTGTTATCTATATCAGACTGACAGCCTTGAAGATTCACAACTTCCATGTGCTGGGAGAAAGGATTGATTAACCAAGGCCTATTATTCAAATACTTCAGACAAGTGACAAAACAACAGTAACAGAGAATATACAAACAGAGACAAGCAGACACCTGTAATCGGAGCTTAAACTTCACGTTTGAATGTGAAGGGCTGAAATAAACAAGAGTCCACCCTGGGAGTCTGTGCAATTTGAGTTCTGCTTTTCCATAAAATAAAAATAACTATCTGCAATGAAAAATTCTTTGGATAGGACAGAGGGATTTTGACTCTGTATTTAAGCACAGATAGTATTTGCGTTGTGAGTGTTTGATGGACAGTGTAGATGGAGCTTTACTCTGAAACACTGGAATTCAGTCTCAGGGCTGATTTAATCACATGCTTCAGAATAATAATTGATATTGTACATCTCGTTTGTGTCTCAGTGACAGCTCTGAAACATGTACAACACAATCTCATCCTGTTTCTGTGTCTCTCTCTGAAATTAGCTGGTCCATTTCCTAAATTACTCCTGACTAGATTTCAAAAGGGCTCCATTGCCTGTGAAGCAGTTTGTGATACCCAAAGGTTATGAAAAGTGCTTTAGAAAAGTCTGTCCCCAAGCTGCTGTGAGGATGTTCAGAGTCAGTGTGTGACTTGGGTCACACACAGGCCAGATACACCTCTCCAAGTTAAAGGTGGAGAATGGATCTCGCTCCATTTGAAAGATGTATTGACGCAGCCTGTCTGAGTTTGTGTCTGTGTGTGGCTCTGTCTGTGTCCCTCCCTTTCTGTGTGTCCCTCGCTCTCGCTGTGTCCCTCGCGCTCTCTGTGTCCCTCGCTCTCTCTGTGTCCCTCACTCTCTGTGTCCCTCGCTCTCTCTGTGTCCCTCCCTCTCTGTGTTCCTCACTCTCTGTGTCCCTCACTCTCTCTGTGCCCCTCACTCTCTGTGACCCTCACTCTCTCTGTGTCCCTCACTCTCTCTCTGTCCCTCACTCTCTCTCTGGCCCTCACTCTCTGTGTCGGTGACTCTCTCTGTGTCCCTCGCTCTCTGTGTCCCTCGCTCTCTGTGTCCCTCACACTCTCTGTGTCCCACACTCTCTGTGTCCCTCGCTCTCTCCGTGTGTCCCTCGCTCTCTGTGTCCCTCACTCTTTGTGTCCCTCATGCTCTGTGCTACTCGCTCTCTGTGTCCCTCGCTCTCTGTGTCCCACACTCTCTGTGTCCCTCGCTCTGTGTGTCCCTCACTCTCTGTGTCCCTCACTCTCTGTGTCCCTCGCTCTTTGTGTCCCTCGCTCTCTCTCTGTCCCTCGCGCTCTCTGTGTAGCTCAGTCTGTGACCCTCGCTCTGTCTGTGTCCCTCCCTTTCTGTGTGTCCCTCGCTCTCGCTGTGTCCCTCGCGCTCTCTGTGTCCCTCGCTCTCTCTGTGTCCCTCACTCTCTCTGTGTCCCTCACTCTCTCTGTGTCCCTCACTCTCTGTGTCCCTCACTCTCTGTGTCCCACACTCTCTGTGACGCTCCCTCTCTGTGTCCCTGGTGCTCTGTGTCCCTCGCTCTTTGTGTCCCTCGCTCTCTCTGTGTCCCTCGCGCTCTCTGTGTAGATCGGTCTGTGACCCTCGCTCTGTCTGTGTCCCTCCCTTTCTGTGTGCCCCTCGCTCTCGCTGTGTCCCTCGCGCTCTCTGTGTCCCTTGCTCTCTCTGTGTCCCTCACTCTCTCTGTGTCCCTCACTCTCTCTGTGTCCCTCGCTCTCCCTGTGTCGCTCACTCTCTCTGTGTCCCTCGCTCTCTCTGTATCCCTCGCTCTCTGTGTCCCTCGCTCTCAGTTTGTCCCTTGCTCTCTCTGTGTCCCTCACTCTCTCTGTGTCCCTCACTCTCTCTGTGTCCCTCGCTCTCCCTGTGTCGCTCACTCTCTCTGTGTCCCTCGCTCTCTCTGTATCCCTCGCTCTCTGTGTCCCTCGCTCTCAGTTTGTCCCTCGCTCTCTCTGTGTCCCTCGCTCTCTCTGTGTCCCTCGCACTCTCTGTGTCCCTGGCTCTCTCTGTGTCTCTCGCTCTCTGTGTCCCTCGCTCTCTGTGTCCCTCACTCTCTCTGTGACCCTCACTCTCTGTGACCCTCACTCTCTATTTGTGTCCCTCGCTCTCTGTGTCCCTCACTCTCTGTGCCCCTCACTCTCTCTGTGTCCCTCACTCTCTGTGTCCCTCGCGCTCTCTGTGTCCCTCGTGCTCTGTGTTACTCGCTCTCTGTGTCCCTCGCTCTCTGTGTACCTCACTCTCTGTATCCCTCGCGTTCTGTGTCCCTCGCTCTCTCTGTGTCCCTCGCTCTCTCTGTGTCCCTCGCGCTCTCTGTGTCCCTCGCTCTCTCTGTGTCCCTCGCTCTCTCTGTGTCCCTCGCGCTCTCTGTTTCTCACTCTCTGTGTCCCTCGCTCTCTCTGGGTACCTTGCTCTCTCTGTGTCCCTCACTCTCTGTGTCCCTCGCTCTCTCTGTATCCCTCGCTCTCTGTGTCCCTCGCTCTCAGTTTGTCCCTCGCTCTCTCTGTGTCCCTCGCTCTCTCTGTGTCCCTCGCACTCTCTGTGTCCCTGGCTCTCTCTGTGTCTCTCGCTCTCTGTGTCCCTCGCTCTCTGTGTCCCTCACTCTCTCTGTGACCCTCACTCTCTGTGTCCCTCACTCTCTCTTTGTGTCCCTCGCAATCTGTGTCCCTCACTCTCTGTGCCCCTCACTCTCTCTGTGTCCCTCACTCTCTGTGTCCCTCGCTCTCTCTGGGTACCTTGCTCTCTCTGTGTCCCTCACTCTCTGTGTCCCTCGCTCTCTCTGTATCCCTCGCTCTCTGTGTCCCTCGCTCTCAGTTTGTCCCTCGCTCTCTCTGTGTCCCTCGCTCTCTCTGTGTCCCTCGCACTCTCTGTGTCCCTGGCTCTCTCTGTGTCCCTCGCTCTCTGTGTCCCTCACTCTCTCTGTGACCCTCACTCTCTGTGTCCCTCACACTCTCTTTGTGTCCCTCGCAATCTGTGTCCCTCACTCTCTGTGCCCCTCACTCTCTCTGTGTCCCTCACTCTCTGTGTCCCTCGCGCTCTCTGTGTCCCTCGTGTTCTGTGTTACTCGCTCTCTGTGTCCCTCGCTCTCTGTATCCCTCACTCTCTGTATCCCTCGCGTTCTGTGTCCCTCGCTCTCTCTGTGTCCCTCGCTCTCTCTGTGTCCCTCGCGCTCTCTGTTTCTCACTCTCTGTGTCCCTCGCTCTCTCTGGGTACCTTGCTCTCTCTGTGTCCCTCACTCTCTGTGTCCCTCGCTCTTTCTGTTTCCATCGCTCTCGCTGTGTCCCTCGCTTGCTCTGTGTCCCTTGCTCTCTCTGTGTCTCTCGCTCTCTCTGTGTCCCTCTCCCTCCATGTGTCCCTCTCCCTCCATGTGTCCCCCTCTCTTTGTCTCTCTCGCTGTGTCCCACTCTCTCCCTCTGTCCCACTCTCTTTCGCTGCGTTCCTCAGTGTCCCTCTCTCTCAGTCCCTCTCACTCTGTGTCCCTCTTTCTCTGTGTCCCTCTTTCTCTGTGTCCCTGTCTCTCTGTCTCTCTCTCAGTGCACCTCTCTCTCTCTGTTCCTCTCTCTCTCTGTCCATCGCTCTCTGTGTCCCTCACTCTCTCTGTGTCCCTCCCTTTCTGTGTGTCCCTCGCTCTCTCTGTGTCCCTGGCTTTGTCTGTGTCACTCGCTCTCTCTGTGTGTCCCTCGCTCAATGTGCCCCTCGCTCTCTGTGTCCCTCGCTCTCTGTGTCCCTTGCTCTCTGTGCCCCTCGCTCTCTGTGTCCCTCGCTCTCTCTGTGTCCCTCGTGCTCTGTGTTACTCGCTCTCTGTGTCCCTCGCTCTCTGTGTCCCTCACTCTCTGTATCCCTCGCGTTCTGTGTCCCTCGCTCTCTCTGTGTCCCTCGCTCTCTCTGTGTCCCTCGCGCTCTCTGTTTCTCACTCTCTGTGTCCCTCGCTCTCTCTGGGTCCCTTGCTCTCTCTGTGTCCCTCACTGTGTCCCTCGCTCTTTCTGTTTCCCTCGCTCTCGCTGTCTCCCTCGCTTGCTCTGTGTCCCTTGCTCTCTCTGTGTCTCTCGCTCTCTCTGTGTCCCTCTCCCTCCATGTGTCCCTCTCCCTCCATGTGTTCCCCTCTCTTTGTCTCTCTCGCTGTGTCCCACTCTCTCCCTCTGTCCCACTCTCTTTCGATGCGTTCCTCAGTGTCCCTCTCTCTCAGTCCCTCTCACTCTGTGTCCCTCTTTCTCTGTGTCCCTCTTTCTCTGTCTCTCTGTCTCTCTCTCAGTGCCCCTCTCTCTCTCTGTTCCTCTCTCTCTGTCCATCGCTCTCTGTGTCCCTCACTCTCTCTGTGTCCCTCCCTTTCTGTGTGTCCCTCGCTCTCTCTGTGTCCCTGGCTTTGTCTGTGTCACTCGCTCTCTGTGCCCTTCGCTCTCTGTGTCCCTCGCTCTCTGTGTCCCTTGCTCTCTGTGCCCCTTGCTCTCTGTGCCCTTCGCTCACTGTGTCGCCCGCTCTCTCTGTGTCCCTCACTCTCTGTGCCCCTCGCTCTCTCTGTGTCCCTCGCTCTCTCGGTGTCCCTCACTCTCTCTGTGTCCCTCGCTCTCTGTGTCCCTCGTGCTCTGTGTCCCTCGCTCTTTGTGTCCCTCGCTCTCTCTGTGTCCCTCACTCTCTGTGCCCCTCGCTCTCTCTGTGTCCCTCGCACTCTCTGTGTCCCTCGTGCACTGTGTCCCTCACTCTCTGTGTCCCTCGTTCTCTGTGTCCCTCGTGCTCTGTGTCCCACACTCTCTGTGTCCCACACTCTCTGTGTCCCTCGCTCTCTGTGTCCCACACTTTCTGTGTCCCTCGCTCTGTGTGTCCCTCTCTCTCTCTGTGTCCCTCCCTCTCTGTGTCCCTCGTTCTCCCTGTGTCGCTCACTCTCCGTGTCCCTCACTCTCTCTGTGTCCCTTGCTCTGTCTGTGTCCCTCTCTCTCTCTGTGTGTCCCTCGCTCTCTGTGTCCCTCGCTCTCTCTCTGTGTCCCTCGCTCTCTCTCTGTGTCCCTCGCTCTCTGTGTCCCTCGCGCTCTCTGTGCCCCTCGCGCTCTCTGTGTCCCTCGCGCTCTCTGTGCCCGTCGCGCTCTCTGTGTCACTCGCTCTCTCTGTGTCCCACACTCTCTCAGTGTGTCCCTCACTCTCTGTATCCTTCACTCTCTAAGTGTACCTCACTCTCTGTGTCCCTTGCTCTCTGTGACCCTTGCTCGCTCTGTGTCCCCCACTCTCTCTGTGGTCCCTCGCTCTCTCTGTGTTCCACACTCTCTGTGTCCCTCGCTCTCTGTGTCCCTCGCGCTCTCTGTGCCCCTCGCTCTCTCTGTGTCACTCGCTCTCTCTGTGTGTCCCACACTCTCTCAGTGTGTCCCTCACTCTCTGTATCCTTCACTCTCTAAGTGTCCCTCACTCTCTGTGTCCCTTGCTCTCTGTGACCCTCGCTCTCTGTGTCCCTCACTCTCTCTGTGTCCCTCACTCTCTGTGTCTCTCGCTCTCTCTGTGTGTCCCTCGCTCTCTGTGTCCCTCACTCTCTGTGCCCCTCACTCTCTCTGTGTCCCTCACTCTCTGTGTCCCTCGCGCTCTCTGCGTCCCTCGCTCTCTCTGGGTCCCTCGCTCCCTCTGGGTCCCTCACTCTCTCTGTGTCCCTCACTCTCTGTGTCCCTCACTCTCTGTGTCCCTTGCTCTCTGTGACACTCGCTCTGTCTGTGTCCCTCGCTCTGTGTCCCCCACTCTCTCTGTGTCCCTCACTCTCTCTGTGTCCCTCGCTCTCTCTGTGTCCCTCGCTCTCTCTGTGTCCCTCGCTCTCTGTGTTCCACACTCTCTGTGTCCCACACTCTCTCTGTGTGTCCCTCGCTCTCTGTGTCCCTCGCTCTCTCTGTTTCCCTCGCTCTCTGTGTTCCTCACTCTCTGTGTCCCTCACTCTCTCTGTGTCCCTTGCTCTGTCTGTGTCCCTCGCTCTCTCTGTGTGTCCCTCGCTCTCTGTGTCCCTCGCTCTCTGTCTGTGTCCCTCGCTCTCTCTCTGTGTCCCTCGCGCTCTCTGTGTCACTCGCTCTCTGTGTCCCTCGCTCTCTCTCTGTGTCCCTCGCTCTCTCTCTGTGCCCCTCGCTCTCTGTGTCCCTCGCGCTCTCTGTGCCCCTCGCGCTCTCTGTGTCACTCGCTCTCTGTGTCCCACACTCTCTCAGTGTGTCCCTCACTCTCTGTATCCTTCACTCTCTAAGTGTCCCTCGCTCTCTGTGTCCCTTGCTCTCTGTGACCCTCGCTCTCTGTGTCCCTCACTCTCTCTGTGCCCCTCACTCTCTGTGTCTCTCGCTCTCTCTGTGTGTCCCTTGCTCTCTGTGTCCCTCGCTCTCTGTGTCATTCGCTCTCTCTGTTTTCCTCGCTCTCCTTGTGTCCCTCAGTCTCTCTGTGTCTCTCACTCTCTCTGTGTCCCACACTCTCTCTGTGTGTCCCTCGCTCTCTGTGTCCCTCGCTCTCTCTGTGTGTCCCTCGCTCTCTGTGTCCCTCGCTCTCTCTGTGTCCATGGCTCTGTCTGTGTGTCCCTCACTCTCTGTGTCCCTCGCTATCTTTGTGTGTGTCTCGCTCTCTGTGTCCCTCGCTCTCTGTGTCCTCGCTCTCTCAGTGTCACTCGCGCTCTCTGTGTCCCTCACTCTCTCTGTGTCCCTCCCTTTCTGTGTGTCCCTCGCTCTCTCTGTGTCCCTCGCTCTGTCTGTGTCCCTCGCTCTGTCTGTGTCCCTCGCTCTGTGTCCCTCACTCTCTCTGTGTCCCTCACTCTCTCTGTGTCCCTCGCTCTCTCTGTGTCCCTCGCTCTCTCTGTGTCCCTCGCTCTCTCTCTGTCCCTCGCTCTCTGTGTTCCACACTCTCTGTGTCCCTCGCTCTCTCTGTTTCCCTCGCACTCTGTGTACCTCACTCTCTGTGTCCCTCGCTCTCTGTGTCCCTCGCTCTCTGTGTCCCTCGTTCTCTCTGTGCGTCCCTCGCTCTCTATGTCCCTCGCTCTCTCTGTGTGTCCCTCGCTCTCTATGTCCCTCGCTCTCTCTGTGTCCCTTGCTCTGTCTGTGCCGCTCGCTCTCTCTGTGTGTCCCTCGCTCTCTGTGTCCCTCGCTCTCTGTGTCCCTCGCTCTCTCTCTGTGTCCCTCACTCTCTCTGTGTGTCCCTCGCTCTCTATGTCCCTCGCTCTCTCTGTGTCCCTTGCTCTGTCTGTGCCGCTCGCTCTCTCTGTGTGTCCCTCGCTCTCTGTGTCCCTCGCTCTCTGTGTCCCTCGCTATCTCTCTGTGTCCCTCGCTCTCTGTGTCCCTCGCGCTCTCTGTGCCCCTCGCGCTCTCTGTGTCACTCGCTCTCTGTGTCCCACACTCTCTCAGTGTGTCCCTCACTCTCTGTATCCTTCACTCTCTAAGTGTCCCTCGCTCTCTGTGTCCCTTGCTCTCTGTGACCCTCGCTCTCTCTGTGTCCCCCACTCTCTCTCTGTCCCTCGCGGTCTCTGTGTCCCTCCCGGTGTCTGTGTCGCTCGCGCTCTCTGTGTCCCTCGCGCTCTCTGTGTCACTCGTGCTCTCTGTGTCCTTCGCTCTCTGTGTCCCTCGCTCTCTGTGTACCTCGCTCTCTCTGTGTCCCTCGCTCTCTGTGTCCCTCGCTCTCTCTCTGCCCCTCGCTCTCTCTGTGTCCCTCGCTCGCTGTGTGTCCCTCGCTCTCTCTGTGTCCCTGGCTCTCTGTGTCCCTCGCTCTCTCTCTGCCCCTCGCTCTCTCTGTGTCCCTCGCTCTCTGTGTGTCCCTCGCTCTCTCTGTGTCCCTCGCTCTCTGTGTGTCCCTCGCTCTCTCTGTGTCCCTCGCTCTCTGTGCCCCTCACTCTCTGTGTCCCTCGCTCTCTGTGTCCCTCGCTCTCTCTGTCCCACACTCTCTGTGTCCCACACTCTCTGTGTCCCTTGCCCTTTGTGTCCCTCGCTCTCTGTGTCCCTCACTCTTTGTGTCCCTCATGCTCTGTGCTACTCGCTCTCTGTGTCACTCGCTCTCTGTGTCCCACATTCTCTGTGTCCCTCGCTCTGTGTTTCCCTCACTCTCTGTTTCCCTCACTCTCTGTGTCCCTCGCTCTCTGTGTCCCACACTCTCTGTGTCCCTCGCTCTCTGTGTCCCTCTTGCTCTGTGTCCCTCGCTCTTTGTGTCCCTCGCTCTTTGTGTCCCTCGCTCTCTCTGTGTCCCTCGCGCTCTCTGTGTAGCTCGGTCTGTGACCCTCGCTCTGTCTGTGTCCCTCCCTTTCTGTGTGTCCCTCGCTCCCTCTGTGTCCCTGGCTCTCTGTGTCCCTCGCTCTCTCTCTGCTCTCTGTGTCCCTCGCTCTCTGTGTCCCACACTCTCTGTGTCCCACACTCTCTGTGTCCCTTGCCCTTTGTGTCCCTCGCTCTCTGTGTCCCTCACTCTTTGTGTCCCTCATGCTCTGTGCTACTTGCTCTCTGTGTCCCTCGCTCTCTGTGTCCCACACTCTCTGTGTCCCTCACTCTCTGTGTCCCTCACTCTCTGTGTCCCTCACTCTCTGTGTCTCTCGCTCTCTGTGTCCCACACTCTCTGTGTCCCTCGCTCTCTCTGTGTCCCTCGCGCTCTCTGTGTAGCTCGGTCTGTGACCCTCGCTCTGTCTGTGTCCCTCCCTTTCTGTGTGTCCCTCGCTCTCGCTGTGTCCCTCGCGCTCTCTGTGTCCCTCGCTCTCTCTGTGTCCCTCACTCTCTCTGTGTCCCTCGCTCTCCCTGAGTAGCTCACTCTCTCTGTGTCTCTTGCTCTCTCTGTGTCCCTCGCTCTGTGTGTCCCTCGCTCTCTCTGTGTCCCTCCCTCTCTCTGTGTCCCTCGCTCTCGCTGTGTCGCTCACTCTCGGTGTACCTCACTCTCTCTGTGTCCCTCACTCTCTGTGTTCCTCACTCTCTGTGTCCCTCACTCTCTCTGTGCCCCTCACTCTCTGTGACCCTCACTCTCTCTGTGTCCCTCACTCACTCTCTGTCCCTCACTCCCTCTGTGGCCCTCACTCTCTGTGTCCCTGACTCTCTCTGTGTCCCTCGCTCTCTGTGTCCCTCGCTCTCTGTGTCCCGCATTCTCTGTGTCTCTCGCTCTCTCTGTGTGTCCCTCGCTCTCTGTGTCCCTCGCTCTCTGTGCCCCTCGCTCTCTGTGTCCCTCACTCTCTGTGCCCCTCACTCTCTGTGTGTCCCTCACTCTCTGTGTCCTTCGCGCTCTCTGCGTCCCTCGCTCTCTCCGGGTCCCTCGCTCCCTCTGGTCCCTCACTCTCTCTGTGTCCCTCACTCTCTCTGTCCCTCGCTCTCTGTGTCCCTCGCTCTCTGTGTCCCTCGCTCTCTCTGTGTTCCTCGCTCTCTGTGTGTCCCTCACTCTCTCTGTGTCTCTCACTCTCTCTGTGTCCCACACTCTCTCTGTGTGTCCCTCGCTCTCTGTGTCCCTCGCTCTCTCTGTGTGTCCCTCACTCTCTGTGTTCCACACTCTCTCTCTGTGTCACTCACTCTCTCTGTGTCCCACACTCTCTCTGTGTGTCCCTCACTCTCTGTGTCCCACACTCTCTCACTGTGTCACTCACTCTCTCTGTGTCCCACACTCTCTCTGTGTGTCCCTCACTCTCTGTGTCCCTCGCTATCTCTGTGTGTCCCTTGCTCTCTGTGTCCCTCGCTCTCTGTGTCCTCGCTCTTTCTGTGTCCCTCACTCTCTCTGTGTCCCTCCCTTTCTGTGTGTCCCTCGCTCTCTCTGTGTCCCTCGCTCTGTCTGTGTCCCTCGCTCTGTCTGTGTCCCTCGCTCTGTGTCACTCACTCTCTCTGTGTCCCTCACTCTCTCTGTGTCCCTCGCTCTCTGTTTCCCTCGCTCTCTGTGTTCCACACTCTCTGTGTCCCTCACTCTCTCTGTGTGTCCCTCGCTCTCTGTGTCCCTCGCTCTCTCTGTTTCCCTCGCTCTCTGTGTCCCTCGTTCTCTCTGTGCGTCCCTTGCTCCCTATGTCCCTCGCTCTCTATGTCCCTCGCTCTCTCTGTGTCCCTTGCTCTGTCTGTGTCCCTCACTCTCTCTGTGTGTCCCTCGCTCTCTGTGTCCCTCGCTCTCTCTATTTCCCTCGCTCTCTGTGTTCCTCACTCTCTGTGTCCCTCACTCTCTCTGTGTCCCTTGCTCTGTCTGTGTCCCTCTCTCTCTCTGTGTGTCCCTCGCTCTCTGTGTCCCTCGCTCTCTCTCTGTGTCCCTCACTCTCTCTCTGTGTCCCTCGCTCTCTCTCTGTGTCCCTCGCTCTCTGTGTCCCTCGCGCTCTCTGTGCCCCTCGCGCTCTCTGTGTCCCTCGCTCTCTCTGTGTCCCACACTCTCTCAGTGTGTCCCTCACTCTCTGTATCCTTCACTCTCTAAGTGTCCCTCACTCTCTGTGTCCCTTGCTCTCTGTGACCCTTGCTCGCTCTGTGTCCCCCACTCTCTCTGTGTCCCTCGCTCTCTCTGTGTTCCACACTCTCTGTGTCCCTCGCTCTCTGTGTCCCTCGCGCTCTCTGTGCCCCTCGCTCTCTCTGTGTCACTCGCTCTCTCTGTGTGTCCCACACTCTCTCAGTGTGTCCCTCACTCTCTGTATCCTTCACTCTCTAAGTGTCCCTCACTCTCTGTGTCCCTTGCTCTCTGTGACCCTCGCTCTCTGTGTCCCTCACTCTCTCTGTGTCCCTCACTCTCTGTGTCTCTCGCTCTCTCTGTGTGTCCCTCGCTCTCTGTGTCCCTCACTCTCTGTGCCCCTCACTCTCTCTGTGTCCCTCACTCTCTGTGTCCCTCGCGCTCTCTGCGTCCCTCGCTCTCTGTGTCCCTCACTCTCTCTGTGTCCCTCACTCTCTGTGTCCCTCACTCTCTGTGTCCCTTGCTCTCTGTGACACTCGCTCTGTCTGTGTCCCTCGCTCTGTGTCCCCCACTCTCTCTGTGTCCCTCACTCTCTCTGTGTCCCTCGCTCTCTCTGTGTCCCTCGCTCTCTCTGTGTCCCTCGCTCTCTGTGTTCCACACTCTCTGTGTCCCTCACTCTCTCTGTGTGTCCCTCGCTCTCTGTGTCCCTCGCTCTCTCTGTTTCCCTCGCTCTCTGTGTTCCTCACTCTCTGTGTCCCTCACTCTCTCTGTGTCCCTTGCTCTGGCTGTGTCCATCGCTCTCTCTGTGTGTCCCTCGCTCTCTGTGTCCCTCGCTCTCTGTCTGTGTCCCTCGCTCTCTCTCTGTGTCCCTCGCGCTCTCTGTGTCACTCGCTCTCTGTGTCCCTCGCTCTCTCTCTGTGTCCCTCGCTCTCTCTCTGTGTCCCTCGCTCTCTGTGTCCCTCGCGCTCTCTGTGCCCCTCGCGCTCTCTGTGTCACTCGCTCTCTGTGTCCCACACTCTCTCAGTGTGTCCCTCACTCTCTGTATCCTTCACTCTCTAAGTGTCCCTCGCTCTCTGTGTCCCTTGCTCTCTGTGACCCTCGCTCTCTGTGTCCCTCACTCTCTCTGTGCCCCTCACTCTCTGTGTCTCTCGCTCTCTCTGTGTGTCCCTCGCTCTCTGTGTCCCTCACTCTCTGTGCCCCTCATTCTCTCTGTGTCCCTCACTCTCTGTGTCCCTCGCGCTCTCTGCGTCCCTCGCTCTCTGTGTCCCTCACTCTCTCTGTGCCCCTCACTCTCTGTGTCTCTCGCTCTCTCTGTGTGTCCCTCGCTCTCTGTGTCCCTCACTCTCTGTGCCCCTCACTCTCTCTGTGTCCCTCACTATCTGTGTCCCTCGCACTCTCTGCGTCCCTCGCTCTCTCTGGGTCCCTCGCTCCCTCTGGGTCCCTCACTCTCTCTGTGTCCCTCACTCTCTGTGTCCCTTGCTCTCTGTGTCCCTCGCTCTCTGTGTCATTCGCTCTCTCTGTTTTCCTCGCTCTCCTTGTGTCCCTCAGTCTCTCTGTGTCTCTCACTCTCTCTGTGTCCCACACTCTCTCTGTGTGTCCCTCGCTCTCTGTGTCCCTCGCTCTCTCTGTGTGTCCCTCGCTCTCTGTGTCCCTCGCTCTCTCTGTGTCCATGGCTCTGTCTGTGTGTCCCTCACTCTCTGTGTCCCTCGCTATCTCTGTGTGTCCCTCGCTCTCTGTGTCCCTCGCTCTCTGTGTCCCTCGCTCTCTGTGTCCTCGCTCTCTCAGTGTCACTCGCGCTCTCTGTGTCCCTCACTCTCTCTGTGTCCCTCCCTTTCTGTGTGTCCCTCGCTCTCTCTGTGTCCCTCGCTCTGTCTGTGTACCTCGCTCTGTCTGTGTCCCTCGCTCTGTGTCCCTCACTCTCTCTGTGTCCCTCACTCTCTCTGTGTCCCTCGCTCTCTCTGTGTCCCTCGCTCTCTCTGTGTCCCTCGCTCTCTGTGTTCCACACTCTCTGTGTCCCTCGCTCTCTCTGTTTCCCTCGCACTCTGTGTACCTCACTCTCTGTGTTCCTCACTCTCTCTGTGTTTCCCTCGCTCTCTGTGTCCCTCGCTCTATGTGTCCCTCGTTCTCTCTGTGCGTCCCTCGCTCTCTATGTCCCTCGCTCTCTCTGTGTGTCCCTCGCTCTCTATGTCCCTCGCTCTCTCTGTGTCCCTTGCTCTGTCTGTGCCGCTCGCTCTCTCTGTGTGTCCCTCGCTCTCTGTGTCCCTCGCTCTCTGTGTCCCTCGCTCTCTCTCTGTGTCCCTCGCTCTCTGTGTCCCTCGCACTCTCTGTGCCCCTCGCGCTCTCTGTGTCACTCGCTCTCTGTGTCCCACACTCTCTCAGTGTGTCCCTCACTCTCTGTATCCTTCACTCTCTAAGTGTCCCTCGCTCTCTGTGTCCCTTGCTCTCTGTGACCCTCGCTCTCTCTGTGTCCCCCACTCTCTCTCTGTCCCTCGCGGTCTCTGTGTCCCTCCCGGTGTCTGTGTCGCTCGCGCTCTCTGTGTCCCTCGCGCTCTCTGTGTCACTCGTGCTCTCTGTGTCCTTCGCTCTCTGTGTCCCTCGCTCTCTGTGTCCCTCGCTCTCTCTGTGTCCCTCGCTCTCTGTGTCCCTCGCTCTCTCTCTGCCCCTCGCTCTCTCTGTGTCCCTCGCTCGCTGTGTGTCCCTCGCTCTCTCTGTGTCCCTGGCTCTCTGTGTCCCTCGCTCTCTCTCTGCCCCTCGCTCTCTCTGTGTCCCTCGCTCTCTGTGTGTCCCTGGCTCTCTCTGTGTCCCTCGCTCTCTGTGTCCCTCGCTCTCTGTGTCCCTCACTCTCTGTGCCCCTCACTCTCTGTGTCCCTCGCTCTCTCTCTGCCCCTCGCTCTCTCTGTGTCCCTCGCTCGCTGTGTGTCCCTCGCTCTCTCTGTGTCCCTGGCTCTCTGTGTCCCTCGCTCTCTCTCTGCCCCTCGTTCTCTCTGTGTCCCTCGCTCTCTGTGTGTCCCTCGCTCTCTCTGTGTCCCTCGCTCTCTGTGTGTCCCTCGCTCTCTCTGTGTCCCTCGCTCTCTGTGCCCCTCACTCTCTGTGTCCCTCGCTCTCTGTGTCCCTCGCTCTCTCTGTCCCACACTCTCTGTGTCCCACACTCTCTGTGTCCCTTGCCCTTTGTGTCCCTCGCTCTCTGTGTCCCTCACTCTTTGTGTCCCTCATGCTCTGTGCTACTCGCTCTCTGTGTCCCTCGCTCTCTGTGTCCCACACTCTCTGTGTCCCTCGCTCTGTGTTTCCCTCACTCTCTGTTTCCCTCACTCTCTGTGTCCCTCGCTCTCTGTGTCCCACACTCTCTGTGTCCCTCGCTCTCTGTGTCCCTCGTGCTCTGTGTCCCTCGCTCTTTGTGTCCCTCGCTCTTTGTGTCCCTCGCTCTCTCTGTGTCCCTCGCGCTCTCTGTGTAGCTCGGTCTGTGACCCTCGCTCTGTCTGTGTCCCTCCCTTTCTGTGTGTACCTCGCTCCCTCTGTGTCCCTGGCTCTCTGTGTCCCTCGCTCTCTCTCTGCTCTCTGTGTCCCTCTCTCTCTGTGTCCCACACTCTCTGTGTCCCACACTCTCTGTGTCCCTTGCCCTTTGTGTCCCTCGCTCTCTGTGTCCCTCACTCTTTGTGTCCCTCATGCTCTGTGCTACTTGCTCTCTGTGTCCCTCGCTCTCTGTGTCCCACACTCTCTGTGTCCCTCACTCTCTGTGTCCCTCACTCTCTGTGTCCCTCACTCTCTGTGTCTCTCGCTCTCTGTGTCCCACACTCTCTGTGTCCCTCGCTCTCTCTGTGTCCCTCGCGCTCTCTGTGTAGCTCGGTCTGTGACCCTCGCTCTGTCTGTGTCCCTCCCTTTCTGTGTGTCCCTCGCTCTCGCTGTGTCCCTCGCGCTCTCTGTGACCCTCGCTCTCTCTGTGTCCCTCACTCTCTCTGTGTCCCTCGCTCTCCCTGAGTAGCTCACTCTCTCTGTGTCTCTTGCTCTCTCTGTGTCCCTCGCTCTGTGTGTCCCTCGCTCTCTCTGTGTCCCTCCCTCTCTCTGTGTCCCTCGCTCTCGCTGTGTCGCTCACTCTCGGTGTACCTCACTCTCTCTGTGTCCCTCACTCTCTGTGTTCCTCACTCTCTGTGTCCCTCACTCTCTCTGTGCCCCTCACTCTCTGTGACCCTCACTCTCTCTGTGTCCCTCACTCACTCTCTGTCCCTCACTCTCTCTGTGGCCCTCACTCTCTGTGTCCCTGACACTCTCTGTGTCCCTCGCTCTCTGTGTCCCTCGCTCTCTGTGTCTCTCGCTCTCTCTGTGTGTCCCTCGCTCTCTGTGTCCCTCGCTCTCTGTGTCCCTCGCTCTCTGTGTCCCTCACTCTCTGTGCCCCTCACTCTCTGTGTGTCCCTCACTCTCTGTGTCCTTCGCGCTCTCTGCATCCCTCGCTCTCTGTGTCTCTCGCTCTCTATGTGTGTCCCTCGCTCTCTGTGTCCCTCGCTCTCTGTGTCCCTCGCTCTCTGTGTCCCTCCCTCTCTCTGTGTCCCTCGCTCTCGCTGTGTCGCTCACTCTCGGTGTACCTCACTCTCTCTGTGTCCCTCACTCTCTGTGTTCCTCACTCTCTGTGTCCCTCACTCTCTCTGTGCCCCTCACTCTCTGTGACCCTCACTCTCTCTGTGTCCCTCACTCACTCTCTGTCCCTCACTCTCTCTGTGGCCCTCACTCTCTGTGTCCCTGACTCTCTCTGTGTCCCTCGCTCTCTGTGTCCCTCACTCTCTCTGTGTCCCTCACTCTCTCTGTGTCCCTCACTCACTCTCTGTCCCTCACTCTCTCTGTGGCCCTCACTCTCTGTCCCTCACTCTCTCTGTGTCCCTCACTCTCTGTGTCCCTGACTCTCTCTGTGTCCCTCGCTCTCTGTGTCCCTCGCTCTCTGTGTCTCTCGCTCTCTCTGTGTGTCCCTCGCTCTCTGTGTCCCTCGCTCTCTGTGTCCCTCGCTCTCTGTGTCCCTCACTCTCTGTGCCCCTCACTCTCTGTGTGTCCCTCACTCTCTGTGTCCTTCGCGCTCTCTGCGTCCCTCGCTCTCTCTGGGTCCCTCGCTCCCTCTGGTCCCTCACTCTCTCTGTGTCCCTCACTCTCTCTGTCCCTCGCTCTCTGTGTCCCTCGCTCTCTGTGTCCCTCACTCTCTCTGTCCCTCGCTCTCTGTGTCCCTCGCTCTCTGTGTCCCTCGCTCTCTCTGTGTTCCTCGCTCTCTGTGTCCCTCGCTCTCTCTGTGTGTCCCTCACTCTCTGTGTCCCACACTCTCTCACTGTGTCACTCACTCTCTCTGTGTCCCACACTCTCTCTGTGTGTCCCTCACTCTCTGTGTCCCTCGCTATCTCTGTGTGTCCCTTGCTCTCTGTGTCCCTCGCTCTCTGTCCTCGCTCTTTCTGTGTCCCTCACTCTCTCTGTGTCTCTCCCTTTCTGTGTGTCCCTCGCTCTCTCTGTGTCCCTCGCTCTGTCTGTGTCCCTCGCTCTGTCTGTGTCCCTCGCTCTGTGTCACTCACTCTCTCTGTGTCCCTCACTCTCTCTGTGTCCCTCGCTCTCTCAGTTTCCCTCGCTCTCTGTGTTCCACACTCTCTGTGTCCCTCACTCTCTCTGTGTGTCCCTCGCTCTCTGTGTCCCTCGCTCTCTCTGTTTCCCTCGCTCTCTGTGTCCCTCGTTCTCTCTGTGCGTCCCTTGCTCCCTATGTCCCTCGCTCTCTATGTCCCTCGCTCTCTCTGTGTCCCTTGCTCTGTCTGTGTCCCTCGCTCTCTGTGTCCCTCGCTCTCTGTGTCCCTCTCTCGCTGCGCCCCTCACACTCTCTCTCTGTCCCTCACTCTCTCTCGCTGTGTCCCTCACTCTCTCTCGCTGTGTCCCTCATTCTCTCGCTGTGTCCCTCACTCTCTCTCGTTGTGTCCATCACTCTCTCTCGCTGTGTCCCTCACTCTCTCTCTCGCTGTGTCCCTCACTCTCTCTCGCTGTGTCCCTCACTCTCTCTCGCTGTGTCCCTCACTCTCTCTCGCTGCGTCCCTCACTCTCTCTCGCTGTGTCCCTCACTCTCTCTCGCTGTGTCCCTCACTCTCTCTCGCTGCGTCCCTCACTCTCTCTCGCTGTGTCCCTCACTCTCTCTCGCTGTGTCCCTCACTCTCTCTCGCTGTGTCCCTCACTCTCTCTCGTTGTGTCCCTCACTCTCTCTCTCTGTCCCTCACTCTCTCTCGCTGTGTCCCTCACTCTCTCTCGCTGTGTCCCTCATTCTCTCGCTGTGTCCCTCACTCTCTCTCGTTGTGTCCATCACTCTCTCTCGCTGTGTCCCTCACTCTCTCTCTCGCTGTGTCCCTCACTCTCTCTCGCTGTGTCCCTCACTCTCTCTCGCTGTGTCCCTCACTCTCTCTCGCTGCGTCCCTCACTCTCTCTCGCTGTGTCCCTCACTCTCTCTCGCTGTGCCCCTCACTCTCTCTCGCTGTGTCCCTCACTCTCTCTCGCTGTGTCCCTCACTGTCTCTCTCTGTGTCCCTCCCTCTCTCGCTGCGTCCCTCACTCTCTCTTGCTGTGTCCCTCACTCTCTCTCTCTTGCCTGAAGTGCCACAAATGTTGTCAAGTGCAGTGCGAGGCGTACCTCAATGTTTCAGTCTTACTGAGAAACTGTCAGCCCACCGGACAACATTTCTGTACAATAGGATTGAAGCACAAGTTCAAATAGTTTTGTTTCAAAGTTTAAAATACCCAGTCATTTTTCTGTGCAGCTTTCGGAATCTGTCAGTGGAATTTAGGTTATACAGGCAAATGTTAACAAGAGTATTGGGAACGGATTGGAAGTTTTGATGGAGATATTCCTGCATTATGGAAATGTGTAAGATCTATTTAGGGTTGGGGAATGGATTGATCAAAGGATGTATTTTTTTGTTATCTATATCAGACTGACAGCCTTGAAGATTCACAACTTCCATGTGCTGAGAGAAAGGATTGATTAACCAAGGCCTATTATTCAAATACTTCAGACAAGTGACAAAACAACAGTAACAGAGAATATACAAACAGAGACAAGCAGACACCTGTAATCGGAGCTTAAACTTCACGTTTGAATGTGAAGGGCTGAAATAAACAAGAGTCCACCCTGGGATTCGGTGCAATTTGAGTTCTGCTTTTCCATTAAATAAATATAACTATCTGCAATGAAAAATTCTTTGGACAGGACAGAGGGATTTTGACTCTGTATTTAAGCACAGACAGTATTTGCGTTGTGAGTGTTTGATGGACAGTGTAGATGGAGCTTTACTCTGAAACACTGGAATTCAGTCTCAGGGCTGATTTAATCACATGCTTCAGAATAATAATTGATATTGTACATCTCGTGTGTGTCTCAGTGACAGCTCTGAAACATGTACAACACAATCTCATCCTGTCTCTGTGTCTCTCTCTGAAATTAGCTGGTCCATTTCCTAAATTACTCCTGACTAGATTTCAAAAGGGCTCCATTGCCTGTGAAGCAGTTTGTGATACCCAAAGGTTATGAAAAGTGCTTTAGAAAAGTCTGTCCCCAAGCTGCTGTGAGGATGTTCAGAGTCAGTGTGTGACTTGGGTCACACACAGGCCAGATACACCTCTCCAAGTTAAAGGTGGAGAATGGATCTCGCTCCATTTGAAAGATGTATTGACGCAGCCTGTCTTGAGTTTGTGTCTGTGTGTGGCTCTGTCTGTGTCCCTCCCTTTCTGTGTGTCCCTTGCTCTCTCTGTGTCCCTCGCTCTCCCTGAGTCGCTCACTCTCTCTGTGTCCCTTGCTCTCTCTGTGTCCCTCACTCTCTGTGTCCCTCGCTCTCTCTGTGTCCCTCCCTCTCTGTGTTCCTCACTCTCTGTGTCCCTCACTCTCTCTGTGCCCCTCACTCTCTGTGACCCTCACTCTCTCTGTGTCCCTCACTCTCTCTCTGTCCCTCACTCTCTCTCTGGCCCTCACTCTCTGTGTCGGTGACTCTCTCTGTGTCCCTCGCTCTCTGTGTCCCTCGCTCTCTGTGTCCCTCACTCTCTCTGTGTCCCACACTCTCTGTGTCCCTCGCTCTCTCCGTGTGTCCCTCGCTCTCTGTGTCCCTCACTCTTTGTGTCCCTCATGCTCTGTGCTACTCGCTCTCTGTGTCCCTCGCTCTCTGTGTCCCACACTCTCTGTGTCCCTCGCTCTGTGTGTCCCTCACTCTCTGTGTCCCTCACTCTCTGTGTCCCTCGCTCTTTGTGTCCCTCGCTCTCTCTCTGTCCCTCGCGCTCTCTGTGTAGCTCAGTCTGTGACCCTCGCTCTGTCTGTGTCCCTCCCTTTCTGTGTGTCCCTCGCTCTCGCTGTGTCCCTCGCGCTCTCTGTGTCCCTCGCTCTCTCTGTGTCCCTCACTCTCTCTGTGTCCCTCACTCTCTGTGTCCCTCACTCTCTGTGTCCCACACTCTCTGTGACGCTCCCTCTCTGTGTCCCTGGTGCTCTGTGTCCCTCGCTCTTTGTGTCCCTCGCTCCCTCTGTGTCCCTCGCGCTCTCTGTGTAGATCGGTCTGTGACCCTCGCTCTGTCTGTGTCCCTCCCTTTCTGTGTGCCCCTCGCTCTCGCTGTGTCCCTCGCGCTCTCTGTGTCCCTTGCTCTCTCTGTGTCCCTCACTCTCTCTGTGTCCCTCACTCTCTCTGTGTCCCTCGCTCTCCCTGTGTCGCTCACTCTCTCTGTGTCCCTCGCTCTCTCTGTATCCCTCGCTCTCTGTGTCCCTCGCTCTCAGTTTGTCCCTCGCTCTCTCTGTGTCCCTCGCTCTCTCTGTGTCCCTCGCACTCTCTGTGTCCCTGGCTCTCTCTGTGTCTCTCGCTCTCTGTGTCCCTCGCTCTCTGTGTCCCTCACTCTCTCTGTGACCCTCACTCTCTGTGTCCCTCACTCTCTATTTGTGTCCCTCGCTCTCTGTGTCCCTCACTCTCTGTGCCCCTCACTCTCTCTGTGTCCCTCACTCTCTGTGTCCCTCGCGCTCTCTGTGTCCCTCGTGCTCTGTGTTACTCGCTCTCTGTGTCCCTCGCTCTCTGTATCCCTCACTCTCTGTATCCCTCGCGTTCTGTGTCCCTCGCTCTCTCTGTGTCCCTCGCTCTCTCTGTGTCCCTCGCGCTCTCTGTTTCTCACTCTCTGTGTCCCTCGCTCTCTCTGGGTACCTTGCTCTCTCTGTGTCCCTCACTCTCTGTGTCCCTCGCTCTTTCTGTTTCCATCGCTCTCGCTGTGTCCCTCGCTTGCTCTGTGTCCCTTGCTCTCTCTGTGTCTCTCGCTCTCTCTGTGTCCCTCTCCCTCCATGTGTCCCTCTCCCTCCATGTGTCCCCCTCTCTTTGTCTCTCTCGCTGTGTCCCACTCTCTCCCTCTGTCCCACTCTCTTTCGCTGCGTTCCTCAGTGTCCCTCTCTCTCAGTCCCTCTCACTCTGTGTCCCTCTTTCTCTGTGTCCCTCTTTCTCTGTGTCCCTGTCTCTCTGTCTCTCTCTCTCAGTGCACCTCTCTCTCTCTGTTCCTCTCTCTCTCTGTCCATCGCTCTCTGTGTCCCTCACTCTCTCTGTGTCCCTCCCTTTCTGTGTGTCCCTCGCTCTCTCTGTGTCCCTGGCTTTGTCTGTGTCACTCGCTCTCTCTGTGTGTCCCTCGCTCAATGTGCCCCTCGCTCTCTGTGTCCCTCGCTCTCTGTGTCCCTTGCTCTCTGTGCCCCTCGCTCTCTCTGTCCCTCGCTCTCTCTGTGTCCCTCGTGCTCTGTGTTACTCGCTCTCTGTGTCCCTCGCTCAATGTGCCCCTCGCTCTCTGTGTCCCTCGCTCTCTGTGTCCCTTGCTCTCTGTGCCCCTCGCTCTCTCTGTCCCTCGCTCTCTCTGTGTCCCTCGTGCTCTGTGTTACTCGCTCTCTGTGTCCCTCGCTCTCTGTGTCCCTTACTCTCTGTATCCCTTGCGTTCTGTGTCCCTCGCTCTCTCTGTGTCCCTCGCTCTCTCTGTGTCCCTCGCGCTCTCTGTTTCTCACTCTCTGTGTCCCTCGCTCTCTCTGGGTCCCTTGCTCTCTCTGTGTCCCTCACTGTGTCCCTCGCTCTTTCTGTTTCCCTCGCTCTCGCTGTCTCCCTCGCTTGCTCTGTGTCCCTTGCTCTCTCTGTGTCTCTCGCTCTCTCTGTGTCCCTCTCCCTCCATGTGTCCCTCTCCCTCCATGTGTTCCCCTCTCTTTGTCTCTCTCGCTGTGTCCCACTCTCTCCCTCTGTCCCACTCTCTTTCGATGCGTTCCTCAGTGTCCCTCTCTCTCAGTCCCTCTCACTCTGTGTCCCTCTTTCTCTGTGTCCCTCTTTCTCTGTCTCTCTGTCTCTCTCTCAGTGCCCCTCTCTCTCTCTGTTCCTCTCTCTCTGTCCATCGCTCTCTGTGTCCCTCACTCTCTGTGCCCCTCGCTCTCTCTGTGTCCCTCGCTCTCTCGGTGTCCCTCACTCTCTCTGTGTCCCTCTCTTTCTGTGTATCCCTCGCTCTCTCTGTGTCCCTCACTCTCTGTGTCCCTCGTTCTCTGTGTCCCTCGTGCTCTGTGTCCCTCGCTCTTTGTGTCCCTCGCTCTCTCTGTGTCCCTCACTCTCTGTGCCCCTCGCTCTCTCTGTGTCCCTCGCACTCTCTGTGTCCCTCGTGCACTGTGTCCCTCACTCTCTGTGTCCCTCGTTCTCTGTGTCCCTCGTGCTCTGTGTCCCACACTCTCTGTGTCCCACACTCTCTGTGTCCCTCGCTCTCTGTGTCCCACACTCTCTGTGTCCCTCGCTCTGTGTGTCCCTCGCTCTCTCTGTGTCCCTCCCTCTCTGTGTCCCTCGCTCTCCCTGTGTCGCTCACTCTCCGTGTCCCTCACTCTCTCTGTGTCCCTTGCTCTCTCTGTGTCCCTCGCTCTCTGTGTCCCTCACTCTCTCTGTGCCCCTCACTCTCTGTGACCCTCACTCTCTCTGTGTCCCTCACTCACTCTCTGTCCCTCACTCTCTCTGTGGCCCTCACTCTCTGTGTCCCTGACTCTTTCTGTGTCCCTCGCTCTCTGTGTCCCTCGCTCTCTGTGTCCCTCACTCTCTGTGTCGCTCGCGCTCTCTGTGTCCCTCGCTCTCTGTGTCCCTCCCGGTGTCTGTGTCCCTCGCGCTCTCTGTGTTACTCGCTCTCTCTGTGTCCCTCGTGCTCTGTGTCCCTCGCTCTCTCTGTGTCCCTCGTTCTCTGTGTCCATCACTCTCTGTGTCCCTCGCGTTCTCTGTGTCCCTCGCTCTCTCTGTGTCCCTCGTGCTCTGTGTTACTCGCTCTCGGTGTCTCTCGTTCTCTGTGTCCCTCGTTCTCTGTGACCCTAGCTCCTGTGTCCCAAACTCTCTGTGTCCCTCGCGCTCTCTGTGTCCCTCGCTCTCTCTGTGTCCCTCGCTCTCTGTGTCCCACACTCTCTGTGTCGCTCGCTCTCTGAGTCCCTCGCTCTCTGTGTCCCTCGTTCTCTGTGTCCCTAGCTCTCTGTGTCCCCAAACTCTGTGTCCCTCGCGCTCTTTGTGTCCCTCGCTCTCTCTGTGTCCCTCGCTCTCTGTGTCCCACACTCTCTGTGTCGCTCGCTCTCTGTGTCCCTCGCGCTCTGTGTCCCTCGCTCTATCTGTGTCCCTCGTGCTCTGTGTCCCTCGCTCTTTGTGTCCCTCGCTCTCTCTGTGTCCCTCGCTCTGTCTGTGTCCCTCGCTCTGTGTCCCTCACTCTCTCTGTGGCCCTCACTCTCTGTGTCCCTGACACTCTCTGTGTCCCTCGCTCTCTGTGTCCCTCGCTCTCTGTGTCTCTCGCTCTCTCTGTGTGTCCCTCGCTCTCTGTGTCCCTCGCTCTCTGTGTCCCTCACTCTCTCTGTGTCCCTCACTCTCTGTGCCCCTCACTCTCTGTGTGTCCCTCACTCTCTGTGTCCTTCGCGCTCTCTGCATCCCTCGCTCTCTGTGTCCCTCACTCTCTGTGCCCCTCACTCTCTGTGTGTCCCTCACTCTCTGTGTCCTTCGCGCTCTCTGCATCCCTCGCTCTCTGTGTCTCTCGCTCTCTATGTGTGTCCCTCGCTCTCTGTGTCACTCGCTCTCTGTGTCCCTCGCTCTCTGTGTCCCTCCCTCTCTCTGTGTCCCTCGCTCTCGCTGTGTCGCTCACTCTCGGTGTACCTCACTCTCTCTGTGTCCCTCACTCTCTGTGTTCCTCACTCTCTGTGTCCCTCACTCTCTCTGTGCCCCTCACTCTCTGTGACCCTCACTCTCTCTGTGTCCCTCACTCACTCTCTGTCCCTCACTCTCTCTGTGGCCCTCACTCTCTGTGTCCCTGACTCTCTCTGTGTCCCTCGCTCTCTGTGTCCCTCGCTCTCTGTGTCTCTCGCTCTCTCTGTGTGTCCCTCGCTCTCTGTGTCCCTCGCTCTCTGTGTCCCTCGCTCTCTGTGTCCCTCACTCTCTGTGCCCCTCACTCTCTGTGTGTCCCTCACTCTCTGTGTCCTTCGCGCTCTCTGCGTCCCTCGCTCTCTCTGGGTCCCTCGCTCCCTCTGGTCCCTCACTCTCTCTGTGTCCCTCACTCTCTCTGTCCCTCGCTCTCTGTGTCCCTCGCTCTCTGTGTCCCTCGCTCTCTCTGTGTTCCTCGCTCTCTGTGTCCCTCGCTCTCTCTGTGTGTCCCTCACTCTCTGTGTCCCACACTCTCTCTCTGTGTCACTCACTCTCTCTGTGTCCCACACTCTCTCTGTGTGTCCCTCACTCTCTGTGTCCCACACTCTCTCACTGTGTCACTCACTCTCTCTGTGTCCCACACTCTCTCTGTGTGTCCCTCACTCTCTGTGTCCCTCGCTATCTCTGTGTGTCCCTTGCTCTCTGTGTCCCTCGCTCTCTGTCCTCGCTCTTTCTGTGTCCCTCACTCTCTCTGTGTCCCTCCCTTTCTGTGTGTCCCTCGCTCTCTCTGTGTCCCTCGCTCTGTCTGTGTCCCTCGCTCTGTCTGTGTCCCTCGCTCTGTGTCACTCACTCTCTCTGTGTCCCTCACTCTCTCTGTGTCCCTCGCTCTCTCTGTTTCCCTCGCTCTCTGTGTTCCACACTCTCTGTGTCCCTCACTCTCTCTGTGTGTCCCTCGCTCTCTGTGTCCCTCGCTCTCTCTGTTTCCCTCGCTCTCTGTGTCCCTCGTTCTCTCTGTGCGTCCCTTGCTCCCTATGTCCCTCGCTCTCTATGTCCCTCGCTGTCTCTGTGTCCCTTGCTCTGTCTGTGTCCCTCGCTCTCTGTGTCCCTCGCTCTCTGTGTCCCTCTCTCGCTGCGCCCCTCACACTCTCTCTCTGTCCCTCACTCTCTCTCGCTGTGTCCCTCACTCTCTCTCGCTGTGTCCCTCATTCTCTCGCTGTGTCCCTCACTCTCTCTCGTTGTGTCCATCACTCTCTCTCGCTGTGTCCCTCACTCTCTCTCTCGCTGTGTCCCTCACTCTCTCTCGCTGTGTCCCTCACTCTCTCTCGCTGTGTCCCTCACTCTCTCTCGCTGCGTCCCTCACTCTCTCTCGCTGTGTCCCTCACTCTCTCTCGCTGTGCCCCTCACTCTCTCTCGCTGTGTCCCTCACTCTCTCTCGCTGTGTCCCTCACTCTCTCTCGCTGTGTCCCTCACTCTCTCTCGCTGCGTCCCTCACTCTCTCTCGCTGTGTCCCTCACTCTCTCTCGCTGTGTCCCTCACTCTCTCTCGCTGTGTCCCTCACTCTCTCTCGCTGTGCCCCTCACTCTCTCTCTCTGTGCCCCTCACTCTCTCTCGCTGTGCCCCTCACTCTCTCTTGCTGTGTCCCTCACTCTCTCTCTCTTGCCTGAAGTGCCACAAATGTTGTCAAGTGCAGTGCGAGGCGTACCTCAATGTTTCAGCCTTACTGAGAAACTGTCAGCCCACCGGACAACATTTCTGTACAATAGGATTGAAGCACAAGTTCAAATAGTTTTGTTTCAAAGTTTAAAATACCCAGTCATTTTTCTGTGCAGCTTTCGGAATCTGTCAGTGGAATTTAGGTTATACAGGCAAATGTTAACAAGAGTATTGGGAACGGATTGGAAGTTTTGATGGAGATATTCCTGCATTATGGAAATGTGTGAGATCTATTTAGGGTTGGGGAATGGATTGATCAAAGGATGTATTTTTTTGTTATCTCTATCAGACTGACAGCCTTGAAGATTCACAACTTCCATGTGCTGTGAGGAAGGATTGATTAACCAAGGCCTATTATTCAAATGCTTCAGACAAGTGACAAAACAACAGTAACAGAGAATATACAAACAGAGACAAGCAGACACCTGTAATCGGAGCTTAAACTTCACGTTTGAATGTGAAGGGCTGAAATAAACAAGAGTCCACCCTGGGATTCGGTGCAATTTGAGTTCTGCTTTTCCATTAAATAAATATAACTATCTGCAATGAAAAATTCTTTGGACAGGACAGAGGGATTTTGACTCTGTATTTAAGCCCAGACAGTATTTGTGTTGTGAGTGTTTGATGGGCAGTGTAGATGAAGCTTTACTCTGAAACACTGGAATTCAGTCTCAGGGCTGATTTAATCACATGCTTCAGAATAATAATTGATATTGTACATCTCGTGTGTGTCTCAGTGACAGCTCTGAAACATGTACAACACTATCTCATCCTGTTTCTGTGTCTCTCTCTGAAATTAGCTGGTCCATTTCCTAAATTACTCCTGACTAGATTTCAAAAGGGCTCCATTGCCTGTGAAGCAGTTTGTGATACCCAAAGGTTATGAAAAGTGCTTTCGAAAAGTCTGTCCCCAAGCTGCTGTGAGGATGTTCAGAGTCAGTGTGACTTGGGTCACACACAGGCCAGATACACCTCTCCAAGTTAAAGGTGGAGAATGGATCTCGCTCCATTTGAAAGATGTACTGACCCAGTCTGTCTGAGTTTGTGTCTGTGTGAGGTACGGGATTGCCTTGATCCCTGGAACAACTAGATAACAAAGACTCCTATGTCAGACTCCTATTTATCGACGACAGCTCAGCCTTCAACACCATCATTCCGACGAAACTCATCTCCAAACTCCGTCGCCTTGGCCTTGGCTCCTCCCTCTGCGACTGGATCCTGAACTTTCTAACCCACAGACCACAATCAGTAAGGATAGGCAACAACACCTCCTCCACGATCATCCTCAACACCGGTGCCCCACAAGGCTGTGTCCTCAGCCTCCGACTGTACTCCTTATACACCTCTGACTGTGCGGCCAAATTCCCCTCCAACCCGATTCTCAAATTTACTGATGACACCACCGTAGTGGGTCGGACTTCAAACAATGACGAGACGGAGTACAGGAATGAGATAGAGAATCTGGTGAACTGGTGCGACGACAATAATCTCTCCCTCAATGTCAACAAAACGAAGGAGATAATCATCGACGTCAGGAAGCGTAGTGGGGAACATGCCCCTGTCCACATCAATGGGAAGGAAGTAGAAAGGGTCGAGAGCTTCAAGTGTTTAGGTGTCCAGATCACCAGCAGCCTGTCCTGGTCCCCCCCATGCCGACACTATAGTTAAGAAAGCCCACCAACGACTCTACATCTCAGAAGACTGAGGAAATTTGGCATGTCAGCTACGATCCTCACCAACTTCTCCCGATGCACCATGGACAGCATTCTTTCTGGGTGTATCACAGCTTGGTATGGAGCCCGCTCTGCCCAAGACCGCAGGAAACTACGAAAGGTGGTGAATGTAGCCCAGTCCATCACGCGAACCGGCCTCCCACCCATTGACTCTGTCTACAATTCCCGCTGCTTCAGAAAGGCAGCCAGCATAATTACGGACCCCAGGCACCCCGGACAGACTCTCTGCCACCTCCTCCCGTCAGGTAAAAGATAGCAAAGTTTGAGGTCACGTACCAACCGACACAAGAACAGCTTCTTCCCGAGCGCAATGAGACTTTTGAATGGACCTACCTCGTATTAAGTTGATCCTTTCGCTACACCTTGTTTTAACTGTCATATTATATTCTGCAGTCCCTCCTTCCTGATGCAGGGTTTGTACAGCAGGCAAGAAACACTACTTTTCACTGTATACTAATACCTGTGACAATAATAAATCAAATCAAATCAAATCAAAAAATGACAAAGGTCTTAACATTTAAATTTGTGCTGCATTTTTTGGGTACTTTTTTCAAAATAAGTTATCCCTTCCTGTTATTATTTCCTCTCTATGTCTTTGATCCATTCAGCACATCTTCACCTTACAGCAGCTCGCTGTCAGCACCATCTGGAGAGAAATTGTCCTGTCATTTCACGTTCACCTATCGGTGAGGGTAGCACGGTGCCAGAGCGCCGAGCACAGTTACGTCACAGCTCAAGGATTCCCAGGCTCGATTTCCGGCTTGGGTCACTGTCTGTGTGGAGTCTGCACCGTTCTCCCCGTGTCTGCGTGGGTTTCCTCCGGGTGCTCCCCTTTCCCCCCAGAATCGAAAGTTTGCAGGTTCGGTGAATTGGCCGTGAGAAATAGCCCTTAGTGTCCCAAAGGTTTCCGTGGGGTTACGGGGATAGGGTGGAGGTGTGGGCTGAAGTAGGACCGGTGCAGACTCGATGGGCTGAATGGCCTCCTTCTGCGCTGTAACTTAACTGATTCTGTAATCGACGCCGTAAACTCTCCATCAATGAATTTTCATGCTGCCCCTGGACCGTTTTATTTGGGCTTCTCACAGAAACCCCTCTTCAGCCTCTGTACCATTTTCTTATAGGTGCTGTGACGGATCGGAAGAAGAGAAACTCGGTTCACTTCCCTTATGCCACTTTCGCGTAAGTAGCAGTATTTAGAAATTTGTGTGGTCAAATGATCATAGAATCATAGAGCTTACAGTGCAGAAGGAGGACATTCAGCCCATCGAGTGTGCACAGGCTGTGGGAAAAGCAGACGACTCAACCTCAGGCGTCCAACCTATCCCCGTAACGTAGGAACCCGACCCAACCTTTTGAACACCAAGGGACAATTTATCACGGCCCATCCACCTAACCTGCACATCTTTGGACTGTGGGGAAACCGGAGCACCCGGAGGGAACCCACGCACACACGGGGAGAAAGAAAAAATTCCATGCAACGGTCTCGGATGGAATTGAACCACCCGAGGCCCGAATTGAACCTTGGGACCCTGGAGCTGTGAGGCAGCAGCGCGAACAACTGTGCCACCGTGCTCACGCCAGGGGACGAAAACATCGCAAACTCTATTTATGAACATACTGGAAGACTAATTTCTATCAAATTCATAGGTGCAGGTGAGGGAGCGGCCGGACGGGATAATTTTCCATAACCTCACACAAATAGTCATAATATAATAATGATTAAAATAATTATTACAATCTTTATTGTCACAAGTCGGCTTAACACTGCAACGAAGTTACTGTGAAAAGCCCCTGGTCGCCACATTCCTAACTTTTGGGAATTGTGGGAAGGAACAGGAGCCCCCACAGGACCCCCTAGTAGACAGGGAGAAAACGTGCATCCTCTCTACAGACAGTGACCCAATTCTGGATTCGCAACTGGGACCCTGATGGAAGGCGTGAGGAGCCGCAGTATGGGGCAGGTGTTCACAACGTCACACACACTCACAGTGAGGCGGGGGAGTAGGAACCGGCTGGATGGGCCAGATGTTCACAGCGTCACACACACTCACAGTGAGGCGGGGGAGTGGGAACCGGCTGGATGGGCCAGATGTTCACAGCGTCACACACACTCGCGGTGAGGCGGGGGAGTAGGAACCGGCTGGATGGGCCAGATGTTCAAAACGTCACACACACTCACAGTGAGGCGGGGGAGTGGGAACCGGCTGGATGGGCCAGATGTTCACAGCGTCACACACACTCGCGGTGAGGCGGGGAGTAGGAACCGGCTGGATGGGCCAGATGTTCACAACGTCACACACACTCACAGTGAGGCGGGGGAGTTGGAACCGGCTGGATGGGCCAGATGTTCACAGCGTCACACACACTCACAGTGAGGCGGGGAGTAGGAACCGGCTGGATGGGCCAGATGTTCACACCGTCACACACACTCACAGAGAGGCGGGGAGTAGGAACTGGCTGGATGGGCCAGATGTTCACAGCGTCACACACACTCACAGTGAGGCGGGGGAGTAGGAACCGGCTGGGCGGGCCAGATGTTCACAACGTCACACACACTCACAGTGAGGCGGGGGAGTAGGAACCGGCTGGATGGGCCAGATGTTCACAGTGTCACACACACTCACAGTGAGGCGGGGGAGTAGGAACCGGCTGGATGGGCCAGATGTTCACAACGTCACACACACTCACAGTGAGGCGGGGGAGTAGGAACCGGCTGGATGGGCCAGATGTTCACACCGTCACACACACTCACAGTGAGGCGGGGGATTAGGAACCGGCTCGATGGGCCAGATTTTCACAACGTCACACACACTCACAGTGAGGCGGGGGAGTAGGAACCGGCTGGATGGGCCAGATGTTCACAACGTCACACACACTCACAGTGAGGCGGGGAGTAGGAACCGGCTGGATGGGCCAGATGTTCACAACGTCACACACACTCACAGTGAGGCGGGGGAGTGGGAACCGGCTGGATGGGCCAGATGTTCACAACGTCACACACACTCACAGTGAGGCGGGGGAGTAGGAACCGGCTCGATGGGCCAGATGTTCACAACGTCACACACACTCACAGTGAGGCGGGGAGTAGGAACCGGCTGGATGGGCCAGATGTTCACAACATCACACACACTCACAGTGAGGCGGGGGAGCAGGAACCGGCTGGGCGGGCCAGATGTTCACAACATCACACACACTCACAGTGAGGCGGGGGAGTAGGAACCGGCTTGACGGGCCAGATGTTCACAACATCACACACACTCACAGTGAGGTGGGGTAGTAGGAACCGGCTGGATGGGCCAGATGTTCACAGCGTCACACACACTCACAGTGAGGCGGGGGAGTAGGAACCGGCTGGATGGGCCAGATGTTCACAGCGTCACACACACTCACAGTGAGGCGGGGGAGTAGGAACCGGCTGGATGGGCCAGATGTTCACAGCGTCACACACACTCACAGTGAGGCGGGGGAGTAGGAACCGGCTGGATGGGCCAGATGTTCACAGCGTCACACACACTCACAGTGAGGCGGGGGAGTAGGAACTGGCTGGATGGGCCAGATGTTCACAGCGTCACACACACTCACGGTGAGGCGGGGGAGTAGGAACCGGCTGGATGGGCCAGATGTTCACAACGTCACACACACTCACAGTGAGGCGGGGGAGTAGGAACCGGCTGGATGGGCCAGATGTTCACAACGTCACACACACTCACAGTGAGGCGGGGGAATAGGAACCGGCTGGATGGGCCAGATGTTCACAGCGTCACACATACTCACAGTGAGGCGGGGGAGTGGGAACCGGCTGGATGGGCCAGATGTTCACAACGTCACACACACTCACAGTGAGGCGGGGGAGTGGGAACCGGCTGGATGGGCCAGATGTTCACAACGTCACACACACTCACAGTGAGGCGGGGGAGTAGGAACCGGCTGGATGGGCCAGATGTTCACAACGTCACACACACTCACAGTGAGGCGGGGGAGTAGGAACCGGCTGGACGGGCCAGATGTTCTCAACGTCACACACACTCACAGTGAGGCGGGGGAGTGGGAACCGGCTGGATGGGCCAGATGTTCACAGCGTCACACACACTCACAGTGAGGCGGGGGAGTAGGAACCGGCTGGATGGGCCAGATGTTCACAGCGTCACACACACTCACAGTGAGGCGCGGGAGTAGGAACCGGCTGGATGGGGCAGATGTTCACAACGTCACACACACTCACAGTGAGGCGCGGGAGTGGGAACCGGCTGGACGGGCCAGATGTTCACAACGTCACACACACTCACAGTGAGGCGGGGGAGTGGGAACCGGCTGGATGGGCCAGATGTTCACAGCGTCACACACACTCACAGTGAGGCGGGGGAGTAGGAACCGGCTGGATGGGGCAGATGTTCACAACGTCACACACACTCACAGTGAGGCGGGGGAGTAGGAACCGGCTGGACGGGCCAGATGTTCACAACGTCACACACACTCACAGTGAGGCGGGGGAGTAGGAACCGGCTGGATGGGGCAGATGTTCACAGCGTCACACACACTCACAGTGAGGCGGGGGAGTGGGAACCGGCTGGATGGGCCAGATGTTCACAACGTCACACACACTCACAGTGAGGCGGGGGAGTAGGAACCGGCTGGACGGGCCAGATGTTCACAGCGTCACACACACTCACAGTGAGGCGGGGGAGTAGGAACCGGCTGGATGGGCCAGATGTTCACAACGTCACATACACTCACAGTGAGGCGGGGGAGTGGGAACCGGCTGGATGGGCCAGATGTTCACAACGTCACACACACTCACAGTGAGGCGGGGGAGTGGGAACCGGCTGGATGGGCCAGATGTTCACAACGTCACACACACTCACAGTGAGGCAGGGGAGTGGGAACCGGCTGGATGGGCCAGATGTTCACAACGTCACACACACTCACAGTGAGGCGGGGGAGTAGGAACCGGCTGGATGGGCCAGATGTTCACAACGTCACACACACTCACAGTGAGGCGGGGGAGTGGGAACCGGCTGGATGGGCCAGATGTTCACAGCGTCACACACACTCACAGTGAGGCGGGGGAGTAGGAACCGGCTGGATGGGCCAGATGTTCACAACGTCACACACACTCACAGTGAGGCGGGGGAGTGGGAACCGGCTGGATGGGCCAGATGTTCACAACGTCACACACACTCACAGTGAGGCGGGGGAGTGGGAACCGGCTGGATGGGCCAGATGTTCACAACGTCACACACACTCACAGTGAGGCAGGGGAGTGGGAACCGGCTGGATGGGCCAGATGTTCACAACGTCACACACACTCACAGTGAGGCGGGGGAGTAGGAACCGGCTGGATGGGCCAGATGTTCACAACGTCACACACACTCACAGTGAGGCGGGGGAGTGGGAACCGGCTGGATGGGCCAGATGTTCACAGCGTCACACACACTCACAGTGAGGCGGGGGAGTAGGAACCGGCTGGATGGGCCAGATGTTCACAACGTCACACACACTCACAGTGAGGCGGGGGAGTAGGTACCGGCTGGATGGGCCAGATGTTCACAACGTCACACACACTCACAGTGAGGCGGGGGAGTAGGAACCGGCTGGATGGGCCAGATGTTCACAGCGTCACACACACTCACAGTGAGGCGGGGGAGTAGGAACCGGCTGGATGGGCCAGATGTTCACACCGTCACACACACTCACATTGAGGCGGGGGAGTAGGAACCGGCTGGATGGGCCAGATGTTCACAGCGTCACACACACTCACAGTGAGGCGGGGGAGTAGGAACCGGCTGGATGGGCCAGATGTTCACACCGTCACACACACTCACAGTGAGGCGGGGGAGTAGGAACCGGCTCGATGGGCCAGATGTTCACAACGTCACACACACTCACAGTGAGGCGGGGAGTAGGAACCGGCTGGATGGGCCAGATGTTCACAACATCACACACACTCACAGTGAGGGGGGGGGGGGTAGGAACCGGTTGGATGAGCGAGATGTTCACACCGTCACACACACTCACAGTGAGGCGGGGGAGTAGGAACCGGCTCGATGGGCCAGATGTTCACAGCGTCACACACACTCACAGTGAGGCGGGGGAGTAGGAACCGGCTCGATGGGCCAGATGTTCACAACGTCACACACACTCACAGTGAGGCGGGGAGTAGGAACCGGCTGGATGGGCCAGATGTTCACAACATCACACACACTCACAGTGAGGCGGGGGAGTAGGAACCGGCTGGATAGGCCAGATGTTCACAGCGTCACACACACTCACAGTGAGGCGGGGGAGTGGGAACCGGCTGGATGGGCCAGATGTTCACAACGTCACACACACTCACAGTGAGGCGGGGGAGTGGGAACCGGCTGGATGGGCCAGATGTTCACAACATCACACACACTCACAGTGAGGCGGGGGAGTAGGAACCGGCTGGATGGGCCAGATGTTCACAACGTCACACACACTCACAGTGAGGCGGGGGAATAGGAACCGGCTGGATGGGCCAGATGTTCACAACGTCACACACACTCACAGTGAGGCGGGGGATTAGGAACCGGCTGGATGGGCCAGATGTTCACAACATCACACACACTCACAGTGAGGCGGGGGAGTAGGAACCGGCTGGATGGGCCAGATGTTCACAACGTCACACACACTCACAGTGAGGCAGGGGAGTGGGAACCGGCTGGATGGGCCAGATGTTCACAACGTCACACACACTCACAGTGAGGCGGGGGAGTAGGAACCGGCTGGATGGGCCAGATGTTCACAACGTCACACACACTCACAGTGAGGCGGGGGAGTAGGAACCGGCTGGATGGGCCAGATGTTCACAACGTCACACACACTCACAGTGAGGCGGGAGAGTAGGAACCGGCTGGATGGGCCAGATGTTCACAACGTCACACACACTCACAGTGAGGCGGGGGAGTGGGAACCGGCTGGATGGGCCAGATGTTCTCAGCGTCACACACACTCACAGTGAGGCGGGGGAGTAGGAACCGGCTGGATGGGCCAGATGTTCACAATGTCACACACACTCACAGTGAGGCGGGGGAGTAGGAGCCGGCTGGATGGGCCAGATGTTCACAGCGTCACACACACTCACAGTGAGGCGGGGGAGTAGGAACCGGCTGGATGGGCCAGATGTTCACAACGTCACACACACTTACAGTGAGGCGGGGGAGTAGGAACCGGCTGGATGGGCCAGATGTTCACAACGTCACACACACTCACAGTGAGGCGGGGGAGTGGGAACCGGCTGGATGGGCCAGATGTTCACAACGTCACACACACTCACAGTGAGGCGGGGGAGTAGGAACCGGCTGGATGGGCCAGATGTTCACAACGTCACACACACTCACAGTGAGGCGGGGGAGTGGGAACCGGCTGGATGGGCCAGATGTTCTCAGCGTCACACACACTCACAGTGAGGCGGGGGAGTAGGAACCGGCTGGATGGGCCAGATGTTCACAACGTCACACACACTCACAGTGAGGCGGGGGAGTAGGAGCCGGCTGGATGGGCCAGATGTTCACAGCGTCACACACACTCACAGTGAGGCGGGGGAGTGGGAACCGGCTGGATGGGCCAGATGTTCACAACGTCACACACACTCACAGTGAGGCGGGGGAGTAGGAACCGGCTGGATGCGCCAGATGTTCACAGCGTCACGCACACTCACAGTGAGGCGGGGGACTAGGAACCGGCTGGATGGGCCAGATGTTCACACCGTCACACACACTCACAGTGAGGCGGGGGAGTAGGAACCGGCTGGATGGGCCAGATGTTCACACCGTCACACACACTCGCAGTGAGGCGGGGGAGTAGGAACCGGCTGGATGGGCCAGATGTTCACAGCGTCACACACACTCACAGTGAGGCGGGGGAGTAGGAACCGGCTGGATGGGCGAGATGTTCACAACGTCACACACACTCACAGTGAGGCGGGGGAGTAGGATCCGGTTGGATGGGCGAGATGTTCACACCGTCACACACACTCACAGTGAGGCGGGAGAGTAGGAACCGGCTCGATGGGCCAGATGTTCACACCGTCACACACACTCACAGTGAGGCGGGGGAGTAGGAACCGGCTGATTGGGCCAGATGTTCACAACGTCACACACACTCACAGTGAGGCGCGGAGTAGGAACCGGCTGGATGGGCCAGATGTTCACAACGTCACACACACTCACAGTGAGGCGGGGGAGTAGGAACCGGCTGGATGGGCCAGATGTTCACAGTGTCACACACACTCACAGTGAGGCGGGGGAGTAGGAACCGGCTGGATGGGCCAGATGTTCACAGCGTCACACACACTCACAGTGAGGCGGGGGAGTAGGAACAAGCTGGATGGGCCAGATGTTCACAGTGTCACACACACTCACAGTGAGGCGGGGGAGTAGGAACTGGCTGGATGGGCCAGATGTTCACAGTGTCACGCACACTCACAGTGAGGCGGGGGAGTAGGAACTGGCTGGATGGGCCAGATGTTCACAGTGTCACACACACTCACAGTGAGGCGGGGGAGTAGGAACTGGCTGGATGGGCCAGATGTTCACAGTGTCACACACACTCACAGTGAGGCGGGGGAGTAGGAACAAGCTGGATGGGCCAGATGTTCACAGTGTCACACACACTCACAGTGAGGCGGGGGAGTAGGAACTGGCTGGATGGGCCAGATGTTCACAGTGTCACGCACACTCACAGTGAGGCGGGGGAGTAGGAACTGGCTGGATGGGCCAGATGTTCACAACGTCACACACACTCACAGTGAGGCGGGGGAGTAGGAACCGGCTGGATGGGCCAGATGTTCACAGCGTCACACACACTCACAGTGAGGCGGGGGAGTAGGACCCGGCTGGATGGGCCAGATGTTCACAGCGTCACACACACTCACAGTGAGGCGGGGGAGTAGGAACCGGCTGGATGGGCCAGATGTTCACACCGTCACACACACTCACAGTGAGGCGGGGGAGTAGGAACCGGCTGGATGGGCCAGATGTTCACAACGTCACACACACTCACAGTGAGGCGGGGGAGTAGGAACCGGCTAGATGGGCCAGATGTTCACAACGTCACACACACTCACAGTGAGGCGGGGGAGTAGGAACCGGCTGGATGGGCCAGATGTTCACAACGTCACACACACTCACAGTAGCTGGCGGATGACAAGCCCAGTGGATGGGGCAGGAGTTGACAACCTCACACACACACTGACAATAAGTTGGAAGGTGTAAAAAGAAATGTACAGCACAGGAACAGACCCTTCGGCCCTCCAAGCCCGTGCCGACCATGCTGCCCGACTAAACTACAATCTTCTACACTTCGTGGGTCCGTATCCTTCTATTCCCATCCTATTCATATTTTGTCAAGTTGCCCCTTAAATGTCACTATCGTCCCTGCTTCCACCACCTCCTCCGGTAGCGTGTTCCAGGCACCCACTACCCTCTGTGTAAAAAACTTGCCTCGTACATCTACTCTAAACCTTGCCCCTCTCACCTTAAACCTATGCCCCCTAGTAATTGACCCCTCTACCCTGGGGAAAAGCCTCTGACTGTCCACTCTGTCTATGCCCCTCATAACTTTGTAGACCTCTATCAGGTCGCCCCTCAATCTCCTTCGTTCCAGTGAGAACAAACCGTGTTTATTCAACCGCTCCTCATAGCTAATGCCCTCCATACCAGGCAACATCCTGGTAAATCTCTTCTGCACCCTCTCTAAATCCTTCACATCCTTCTGGTAGTGTGGCGACCAGAATTGAACACTATACTCCAAGTGTGGCCTAAGGTTCTATACAGCTGCAACATGACTTGCCAATTCTTCTCCTCAATGCCCCGGCCAATGAAGGCAAGCATGCCGTATGCCTTCTTGACTACCTTCTCCACCTGTGTTGCCCCTTTCAGTGACCTGTGGACCTGTCCACCTCGATGTCTCTGACTTTCAATACTCTTGAGGGTTCTACAATTCACTGTATATTCCCTACCTGCATTTGACCTTCCAAAATGCATTCCCTCACATTTGTCCAGATTAAACTCCATCTGCCATCTCTCCGCCCAAGTCTCCACACAATCTAAATACTGTTGTATCCTCTGACAGTCCTCACCGCTATCCGCAATTCCACCAACCTTTGTGTCGTCTGCAAACTTACTAATCAGATCAGTTTATCCTCCGAATCATTTATGTATACCACGAACAGCAAAGGTCCCAGCACTGATCCCTGCGGAACACCACTGGTCACAGCCCTCCAATTAGAAAAGCATCCTTCCATTGCTACTCTCTGCCTTCTATGACCTAGCCAGTTCTCATAGAATTTACAGTGCAGAAGGAGGCCATTCAGCCCATCGAGTCTGCACCGGCTCTTGGATAGAGCACCCTACCCAAGGTCAACACCTCTATCCTATCCCCATAACCCAGTAACCCCACCCAACACTTTGGGCAATTTTGGACACTAAGGGCAATTTATCATGGCCAATCCACCTCACCTGCACATCTTTGGACTGTGGGAGGAAACCGGAGCACCCGGAGGAAACCCACGCGCACACGGAGAGGATGTGCAGACTACGCACAGACAGTGACCCAAGCCGGAATTGAACCTGGGACCCTGGAGCTGTGAAACAATTGTGCTATCCACAATGCTACCGTGCTGCCCGCTGTTTCCACCTTGGCAGCTCACCCCTGATACCATGTGACTTCACCATTTGTACCAGTCTGCCATGAGGGACCTTGTCAAAGGCCTTACTGAAGTCCATATAGACAACATCTACTGCCCTACCTGCATAAATCATCTTTGTGACCTCTTCTAAAAACTTTATCAATTGAGTGAGATACGACCTCCCCTTCACAAAACTATCCTCTCTCACTAATACGTCCATTTGCTTCTAAATCGGAGTAGATCCTGTCTCGAAGAATTCTCTCCAGTAATTTCCTTACTACTGACGTAAGGCTCACCGGCCTGTAGTTCCCTGGATTATCCTTGCTACCCTTCATAAACAAAGGATCAAGAGTGGCTATTCTCCAGTCCTCGGGGACATCACCTGAAGACTGTGAGGATCCAAAGATTTCTGTCAAGGCCTCAGCAATTTCCTCTCCAGCCTCCTTCAGTATTCTGGGGTAGATCCCATCAGGCCCTGGGGACTTATCTCCCAGACTATCTACACACCCTTCTCCAGACTCAACATCCACTAACTCCTTCTGTTTGGTGAATACTGATGCAAAGTATTCATTTAGTACCTCGCCCATTTCCTTGGCTTCACACATAGATTCCCTTGCCTATCCTTCAGTGGGCCAATCCGTTCCCTGGCTACCCTCTTGCTTTTTATGTACGTGTAAAAAGCCTTGGGATTTTCCCGAATTAGTCGTTCGGGGCGGTTGGACAGAGTACTTGTCCACAACCTCACACACTCACAATACAGTCGGCTGATATGCCTTTGGGAGGGGCAACTCTGCACCACATCAATCCCCTCACGCTGAGGTGGAGGGAGTTGTGACGAGGGCGGTTGGACCCGGCAGTTGTTCTGAACCTCACACTCACTCTCAATAATATGGGTGGCGTTCTGAGGCCGCGGTTGTATGGGGAATTGTTCTCAACCTCACACTCTCAGAACATATTGGATATGCTGTCGTGTCGATTGAACCGGGAAATAGTTCACAACTTCACACACATGATCACTATCAGTTGAAGAGGACGGTGAGGTTGTGGCGGCGGAACACTTGTTCCCCAATTCACACACTGACACTCTCACAGTCATTTCGAAGGGCAGACTTAGGAACGCTTGTACGTGCTAGTTTTTCACAACCTCATACGCACTCACAGCAAAGTAGGGAGGTGATGAGGAGGTCATGTGGTGGGTTCATAGTTCACAACCTCACACATCTGTTCACAATAACGTGGAGGGTGTGGAGAGTGGGCGGACAGAAGTGTTCGGTGTTCACAACCTCACACACACACATTCACAATATGGTGGCGATGGTGAGGGGGGCCCGGACGGGGCAATTGTTCACACAGTTACAATCAGGTGGAGGTGTTGTTCAATGGGAGACGGATATTTTGCAACCACTGAAAAAAACAATAAAATATCCAGAAGAAAGAAGAACCAGACAACTTGCCTCAAAGGCTACCGTCCGTTGGCCTTGACATCGATCGAAGTGAAGTGCTTCGAGAGTTTGGCCATGAAGCACATCAACACCACACTCCTCGGATGCCTCGATCCACGACAATTTGCATAGTGCCGTAACCGGTCCTCAGCAGACGCCATCTCACTGGCCCGACACTCATCCCTGGAACATCTCCACAACAAGGGCTCCGACGTCAGTCTCATATTCATTGACTAACGCTCCGCTTTCGGACACAATCATTCTGACCTTCTCCGCGATTGTTCTCATTACCGGTGCCCAGAAGGCTGCGTGCTTAGCCCCGTACGACACTACCTATACAGCCAGGACGTGTGGCAATATGTGGCTCCAACTCCATTTAAAGTTTGCTGCTCGGTCAGATCTCGAACAACGATAAGTCATAATACGGGAGGGGGATAGAGAATCCAGTAGAGTGGTGCAGCGACAACAATCTCTCCCTCAATGACGGGAAACTAAAGATCTGGTCATTGTTTTTAGGAAGCTAAGTACTGTACACACTACTGTGTGCATCAGCGGGGCCGAGGTGGAGATGGTTGATAGCTTCAAATTCCTTGTTGCGCACATCACCAAAAATCTGTCTGCTCCAAGCACGTCGACGCTACCACTAAGAAATCACAACAGGGCCTATACTTCCTCATGAAACTGTGGAAATTCGGCATGACCCCACTGACTCTTACCAACGTTTACAGGTGCAGCATCGAACGCATCCTATCTGGCTGCATTGCAGCGTTGTGTCGCAATTGCTCAGCCTAAGACCGCAAGAAACATCGAAGAGTCGTGAACACCGCCTCGTCCATCAGGCGAACCCACCTCCCATCCATTGCCTGTATCTACCGCTGCCTTGGGAAAGCGGGCAGCATAATCAAAGAGCCATCCAACCGGCTTACTAACTGCAAACTTTTGCCATCGGTCAGGAGATACAAAAGTCTGAGAACACGCAGAAACAGATTCAAATACAGCTTCTTCCCCACTGTTACTGGACTGCGAAACGACCCTCTTCTGGGCTGATCTGATTAATACTACTCCTGGATGCTTCACTCGATGCCGCTGTCTCGGTATTTGCAGTGTGGACCTTTCGTTGCCCCATTAACGGACTTTGGTTTCTTCTCATCGACTAAATGATCTGTTAGATCTGGAATAGAGAATTCATTGTAACTGTCCCTCGGTACACGTTACAACAAACAAATCCAAATCCTATCCGGAGTCCAGATATTAAATATCTTGAAACTGGTGAAATTATGACAGATGGAGTGTTTATTACTTGAATTATTTAATTATTTTCTGTCGAAGATCAGTCACCTGTTGACGTAATTTATCCCAATAATGAGAGTGAACTCGAACTCACTGCTTGGCCGAATAAACAATTAACTCATTCATTCATTCCGTGTTTGTTCATTATGTTGAAGTTCAACAAACATTACAACCAATTATTATTTCGCAACATCAATAGAAAATTGTTTTTCAGTCCATTAAACACAGCAAATGACTGAAAACATTTCATTGCATCTTTGACTGTGATTGCCGCAGGATTGTTCATTCCAACAATCACAGACCGTTTCTCATTATTGTTTATACAATAATGAAATGGAGATTGTTATTCAGTGGAATAGAATCTGTAATTCCTGACCACACAACGATAATAACATCAATTAAACATGCATCTGTTCAGCTCACAATCCCAATCAATGGGGTTCTCCCTGGGCAGGATCCTCCCCTTCGCCGGCAGCGCCCCCATGTCCGCGGGTTTCCCCACGCCATGGGGAGGCCACAACGGGAAACTCACTGACCGGCTGCGGGAATGGGGAATGCCGCGCGCAGCTTCGGAAACCGGACCTGATGGAACTGAGAACCAAAGACAGACCATTAAAACGCTGATAATATTCCGACAGAATGCTCATGGGAAGGAACTGATTCCATTCAATCCATTGATCACCAACGAGATGTATTAATTTTTTTAACTTGCTACAATAATATGCATTTTGAAATATTTTGCATGTCGCTGACACTAACAATTATATCTCAGGTTTTAATTCCAGTAATCATTGTTGTGACATGAGCCAACGGGGTCTCGGTCTTCCAGCGCGAGATGGACCGAATGGTTGACTGGCACGGTTTACGGGCAACATTCCCGTATCTCTATAATGTCACCGTCTGCGGCCACGACCAGCAGGACCACGACACCAACCTCCGAACATTTCTCCAGACCGCTAAAATCCTTAACCTGACATACAACAAGGATAAATGCGTGTTTAGCACCGACCGTCTAGCCATCCTCGGCTACAAGGCGCGAAATGGAGTTATAGGCCCCGACCCTGCACGCATGCGCCCCCTTATGGAGTTCCCCCTCCCTCACTGCTCCAAGGCCCTGAAATGTTGCCTGAGCTACTATGCCCAGTGGGTCCCCAACTACGCGGAAAAGCCCCGTCCCCGATCCAACCCACAGTTCTTCCCCTGTCAATAGAGGCCCGCCGGGCCTTCAGCCGCATCAAAGCAGACATTGCAAAGGCCACGATGCGCACCATCGACGAGTCCCTCCCCTTCCAGCTCGAGAGTGATGCGTCCGACGTAGCTCTGGCGGCCACCCTCAACCAAGCGGGCAGACACGTGGCCTTCTTCTCCAGTACCCTCCATGCCTCCGAAATCCGCCATTCCTCAGTCGAAAAGGAGGCCCAGGCCATAGTGGAAGCTGTGCGACATTGGAGGCATTACCTGGCCGGCAGGAGATTCACTCTCCTCACTGACCAACGGTCGGTTGCATTGATGTTTAATAATGCACAGCGGGGCAAGATAAAACACGACAAGATCTTGCAGTGGAGGATCGAGCTCTCCACCTACAACTCCGAGATCTTGTATCGTCCCGGGAAGCTAAACGAACCTCCTGACGCCCTGTCCCACGGCACATGTGCCACCGAACAAGTGGACCGCCTCCGAGCCCTCCACGAGGACCTCTGCCACCCGGGGGCCACTCGCCTTTTCCATTTTGCCAAGACCTGCAACCTGCCCTACTCCATCGAGGAGGTCAGGACGGCCACCAGGGACTGCCAAATCTGCGCGGAGTGCAAACCGCACTTCCACCGGCCAGAGAGGGCACACCTGATAAAGGCTTCCCGTCCCTTTGAACGCCTCAGCATGGACTTCAAAGGCCCCCTCCACTCCACCGACCGCAACACGTACTTCCTGAACGTGATTGACGAGGACTGTTCCCGTTCACCATCCCCTGCCCCGACATGACCGCAAAGACCGTTATCAAGGCCCTCCAGGGTATCTTTACACTGTTCGCGTTCCCCGCTTACATACACAGTGATAGGGGGTCCTCCTTTATGAGCGACGAACTGCGTCAATTCCTGCTCAGCAAGCGCATCGCCTCGAGCAGGACGACCAGTTACAACCCCCGGGGTAACGGACAGGTAGAGAGGGAGAAGGGAACCGCCTGGAAGACCGTCCTACTGGCCCTACAGTCCAGGAACCTCCCAGTCTCCCGCTGGCAAGAAGTCCTCCCAGATGCCCTCCACTCCATCCGGTCACTGCTTTGTACCACCACCAACCAGACACCTCACGAACGTCTCCTTGTCTTCCCCAGGAAGTCCTCCTCTGGGACCTCGCTCCCGACCTGGCTGGCAGCACCCGGTCCCATCCTGCCCTGAAAACACGTGCGGGCGCACAAGTCGGACCCGTTGGTCGAGAGGGTCCATCTGCTCCACGCTAACCCCAGTACGCCTATGAGACATACCCCGACGGCCGACAAGATACGGTCTCCCTATGGGACCTGGCGCCCGCCGGAACCCCATGTACATTCCAGCCGCCAGTCCCACCCTCCCCTCCACGGCAGCACCTTCCCGGAGGATCGGCCCTTCCATCGGCCCCGCCGAGGACCCCCCCCCCCCCCACCCACCGACGCCCCCTTCCAGGTCAACCGTTTTCCCCACCAGCGCCGTCGAGGAGTGCCGAAGCAGCCATGGAGATGGAAGCCACGCTCCCGGAGTCTCAGACGCCCGAGCCTCCACCGGAGTCAGAAAAAGCTCCGACGGTCAGAGAGGACGGCCAGGGCCCCCGATCGACTGATTGCTTCATTTTAATTGTAATCTGTAAATAGAAACCATCGAATGTACACAGCTATCAGACTTGTAAATAGTTACTAAACACTGTACGGAGGTATTACAGTATCTCCATAACTAATTATACCACGGTGCCATGTTTTGTAGTTTCAGGCCACCACCCCCGCCGGACTCTTTTTTAACAGGGGGTGAATGTGGTATTATAGGTATTACGGTACCTGATAGGCTGAAGCACCATTGGTGGAAACTGAATGCTTTCTATTGGTTAGAATGTATGAAAGCTCCGCCCTGCTAGGCGGGGTATAAGAGCCCGTGCCGCCCCAGCCTGAGCTGCTGGGGGAAACGTCCAGCTTATTAAAGCCTTCAGTTGGACGACAACCTCGCTTTAGTGGTCATTGCTCGTGCATCAGGGTGCAAAGGAGATTCACCAGGATGCTGCCTGGTTTGCAGGATGGGTCTTATGAGGGAAGTTTGAGGGAGCTAGGGCTTTTGTCTTTGGAGCGGAGGGGGATGAGAGGCGACTGAATAGAGGTTTATAAGAAAATGAGGGGGACAGATAGAGTGGGCGTTCAGAGACTATTTCCTCGGGTGGATGTCGCTGTTACAAGGGGGCATAACGAGAAGATTCAGGGTGGGAGATATAGGAGGGATGTCCGAGGTCGGTTCTTTACTCAGAGAGTGGTTAGGGTGTGGAATGGACTGCCTGCTGTGAGAGTGCAGTCGGACACTTTAGGAACTTTCAAGCGGTTAGTGGATAGGCACATGGAGCACACCAGAATGACAGGGAGTGGGATAGCTTGATCTTGGTTTCGGACAAGGCTCGGCACAACATCGAGGGGCCGAAGGGCCTGTTCTCTGCTGTACTGTTCTATGTTCTATTCCAAGTGTTTACTGTTTATGGAGAGAGAGAGAAAAAGACGGGGGGGAGGAGGTAGAGAGAGTGACTGGTAGAGACAGAAAGGCAGGAGCGGAGGGAGAGAGAGAGAGGTAAAGAGAGAGAGACAGTCAGAGAGAGAGGGAGAGAGAGAGACAGATTGAGGGAGAGACTGGCAGAGATATAAAGACAGGGACGGAGAGAGAGGTAAAGAGAGGGAGAGAGACAGTCAGAGAGAGAGAGACAGACAGTCAGAGAGAGAGAGAGAGAGAGAGAGGGAGGGAGAGACTGGCAGAGATATAAACGCAGGGACGGAGGGAGAGAGACAGTCAGAGAGAGAGAGACAGACAGTCAGAGAGAGAGAGAGGGAGAGAGAGGGAGGGAGAGACTGGCAGAGATATAAACGCAGGGACGGAGGGAGAGAGAGAGAGGTAAAGAGAGAGAGAGAGAGACAGTCAGAGAGAGAGAGAGGGAGAGAGAGGGAGGGAGAGACTGGCAGAGATATAAACGCAGGGACGGAGGGAGAGAGAGAGAGGTAAAGAGAGAGAGAGACAGACAGTCAGAGTGAGAGAGGGAGAGACAGTGATGGAGAGACTGGCAGAGACATAAACGCAGGGACGGAGGGAGAGAGAGAGAGGTAAAGAGAGAGAGAGAGAGACAGTCAGAGAGAGAGAGAGGGAGAGAGAGGGAGGGAGAGACTGGCAGAGATATAAATGCAGGGACGGAGGGAGAGAGAGAGAGAGGTAAAGAGAGAGGGAGAGAGACAGGCAGAGAGAGAGAGAGACAAAGCGAGGGAGAGACTGGCAGAGACAGAAAGGCAGGAGCGGAGGGAGAGGGAGAGAGGTAAAGAGAGAGAGAGACAGTCAGAGAGAGAGAGAGGTAAAGAGAGAGGGAGAGAGACAGGCAGAGAGAGAGAGGTAAAGCGAGAGAGAGAGAGAGACAGTCAGAGAGAGAGAGAGAGAGAGGGAGGGAGAGACAGTCAGAGGGAGAGAGAGAGAGAGGGAGGGAGAGACTGGCAGAGACATAAACGCAGGGACGGAGGGAGAGAGAGAGAGAGGTAAAGAGAGAGAGAGAGACAGTCAGAGAGAGAGAGAGGGAGAGAGAGGGAGGGAGAGACTGGCAGAGACATAAACGCAGGGACGGAGGGAGAGAGAGAGAGAGGTAAAGAGAGAGAGAGAGAGACAGTCAGAGAGAGAGAGTGAGGGAGAGACTGGCAGAGACATAAACGCAGGGACGGAGGGAGAGAGAGAGAGAGGTAAAGAGAGAGAGAGAGACAGTCAGAGAGAGAGGGAGAGAGAGAGACAGATTGAGGGAGAGACTGGCAGAGATATAAAGACAGGGACGGAGAGAGAGGTAAAGAGAGAGAGAGAGACAGTCAGAGAGAGAGAGACAGACAGTCAGAGAGAGAGAGAGGGAGAGAGAGAGTCAGAGAGAGAGAGAGAGAGGGAGGGAGAGACTGGCAGAGACATAAACGCAGGGACGGAGGGAGAGAGAGAGAGGTAAAGAGAGAGAGAGACAGTCAGAGTGAGAGAGGGAGAGACAGTGATGGAGAGACTGGCAGAGACATAAACGCAGGGACGGAGGGAGAGAGACAGAGGCAAAGAGAGAGAGAGAGAGACAGTCAGAGAGAGAGAGAGAGGTAAAGCGAGAGAGAGAGACAGTCAGAGAGAGAGAGAGAGAGAGAGACAGTCAGAGAGAGAGAGAGAGAGAGTGAGGGAGAGACTGGCAGAGACATAAACGCAGGGACGGAGGGAGAGAGAGAGGTAAAGAGAGAGAGAGAGACAGTCAGAGGGAGAGAGAGAGAGTGAGGGAGAGACTGGCAGAGACATAAACGCAGGGACGGAGGGAGAGAGAGAGAGAGGTAAAGAGAGAGGGAGAGAGACAGTCAGAGAGAGAGAGAGGTAAAGAGAGAGGGAGAGAGACAGGCAGAGAGAGAGAGGTAAAGCGAGAGAGAGAGAGAGACAGTCAGAGAGAGAGAGTGAGGGAGAGACTGGCAGAGACATAAACGCAGGGACGGAGGGAGAGAGAGAGAGAGGTAAAGAGAGAGAGAGAGACAGTCAGAGAGAGAGGGAGAGAGAGAGACAGATTGAGGGAGAGACTGGCAGAGATATAAAGACAGGGACGGAGAGAGAGGTAAAGAGAGAGAGAGAGACAGTCAGAGAGAGGGAGAGAGAGAGACAGATTGAGGGAGAGACTGGCAGAGATATAAAGGCAGGGACGGAGGGAGAGAGAGAGGTAAAGAGAGAGAGAGAGACAGTCAGAGGGAGAGAGAGAGAGTGAGGGAGAGACTGGCAGAGACATAAACGCAGGGACGGAGGGAGAGAGAGAGAGAGGTAAAGAGAGAGGGAGAGAGACAGTCAGAGAGAGAGAGAGAGGTAAAGAGAGAGGGAGAGAGACAGGCAGAGAGAGAGAGAGACAACGCGAGGGAGAGACTGGCAGAGACAGAAAGGCAGGAGCGGAGGGAGAGAGAGAGAGGTAAAGAGAGAGAGAGACAGTCAGAGAGAGAGAGAGGTAAAGAGAGAGAGACAGTCAGAGGGAGCGGGAGACAGGGAGAGACAGACAGTCAGAGAGAGACAGAACGAGACACAGACTGAGGAAATAGAGAGAGACATGGGTAAAGAGAGACAAAGGGACAAATTGAAAGTCAGCCTGTCACTAAATCTCAATTCAAACTGATTCCTGCGAATGTCACTAAAGCCTCACGTCATCGCCATGTATAAACCTGCTAGCATGAATCCAGAATGCAGTCTGGTGTTAAACAACTTTCAACTCAGCTTCCGCTAACTTCTCCCACTTTCTGCACCGGATTGGGGAATAGAAATATTTGCTGGAAGGGCGATTGGAAAAAGACTCCTAAAGGAATGGGCAGCTGATTTGCCAGTGCACAGAGGGCAGGGTAACTCTTTCTGGGGGCAGAGGGGAAGTGTCTGCAGACTGGCAATACAGATGGTGTTCACGGGTGGGGTGGGGCGTGTTCAGAGAGAGGGTGTGGGTACGGGGGAGAGGGAGGGAGGATGTCAGCGGGCAGGGGAAGGAAAGTGTGTCTCCCACCTCCCCACCCGGATAGGATCACATTGCTGTCTGTGGGATCTTGCTGTGCACCACTGGCCTGCAGCCTTCCCTGGACTGTCAGCTTAGTGACCACACACAATGTCAAATTAAACTAGTTCATGGACTGTAAAGCACCTTTGGGGGGGGGGGGGCGGGGGGACATAACCTAACCCTCCCCTGCCCCACCCCCCTGAGACTGGGAGCAGGGCACTGACTCCACACTGGAGACCCCCATATACTGTGTGCCTACCCCCCCCCCCCCCCCCACCTCCCCATCCCCTCTTTGACCCTCCCACCAAACTCCACCTCTATTCTGTTCTCTATTCCTGTTTCCCTCGCTCTCTCCCCTCCCTCGCCAGTCTCTCTTCACCCATTTCTCTGACTCGGGGAGTAAGACGGGGAAAGAGACAGAGAATCTGACAAGCAGAAATTTTGTCAAAGTCAATTCAAACGCTGCCCTGGGCTTTTCCACACACAACACTGACGTTCCAGTAAAACACGGGCACTCTGCAATTGGCCAATTGTCTCATTGAAGTGAAATGAAAGTCCCTCTTTGAAACTGGCAGTGAGGTGGGGGGAGTGGGGGAAAGTTTGGAGACTTTGGAGAACTCGGTGACTGAATTACCCCCCCCCCCCCCAGCCCAGCCTGCCCCCCCCCAGCCTGCCCCAGACACACACACACACACACATGCACCCCCCTCCCCATCACCAACACTTCACTAATCAGCCCATCTTCAGCACAGGAGATACTCTGGGATTAGAAACAGTCCCTGACACTGCCTCACATTTACAACTTCAATCCCAGCACCTGGGCAACATTAGGAAAGGCGGTGTGTTCACATTTACATGTTGCAGTGTGCACAGCAAGATCCCACAATAAATAAACATGATGGATACAGGAGCCCAGTCCATATCCTGTGTCTCTTAACAACCTCCCACTCAACCTCCCCCGCCCCCCCCCCCCCACACACACACACATTCCCCACCCCCGCCAGCCCCCCATTCAAATAACGACAAATCACATTGGTGTTTCTATCATTTTATTGGAAGAGGAAATATAGAGAGAGGTAGCCGGAGAGAGAGAGAGAGGCTTGTGGTGGGGGAGGGGGGAGGTGCGGTGGGGAAAAAAGAGACAGGGAATTTCTCCCACGCCCCCTCTCATTTTCTCACAGGGCTTCTTTCCCTCAGGAGACATTTTCAAATCGACTGTCTCAGGGCTGTAGTTTGTGTAAAATCGCACTTTCTAAAACACAATGTAACTGGGCCCAGCTTGACTGAACACAGCAGAACCCCACCCACAGACCCTTTCCTTTTCACTGTATCTCTCTCTGTCTTTCTCTCTCCACCTCTCTTTTTCTCTCCATCTCCCTCCGACCTCTCTCTCCCCTCTCTTTTCCTCTCGCTCTCCCTCCACCCTCTCTCTGTTTTCCCTCTCCCTCTCTCTTATCTCTCGACAAATCGCATTGGGATTTTCTTTTACATTTACTACAAGGTGAAATAGAGAAAGAAATGGCTGGAAAGAGGGAGAGATTGGAAAGAGGGAGAGATTGGGAAGGAGGGAGACATTGGGAAGGAGGGAGAGATTGGGAAGGAGGGAGAGATTGGAAAGAGGGAGAGGTTGGGAAGGAGGGAGAGATTGGGAAGGAGGGAGAGATTGGGAAGGAGGGAGAGATGGGAAAGAGGGAGAGATTGGAAAGAGAGAGAGATGGGAAAGAGGGAGAGATTGGAAAGAGAGAGAGATTGGAAAGAGAGAGATATAGAAAGCTGGAGGGACAGAGACAGGGATATTTCACCACAAAACCCCCTCAGAAATCCTTCCAATGCCACCGCCCTGTCTAAAACACAAACACCACTGGGATTGAGGACAAATCTTTACCCAGGCTGCGGCCTATTCATTTCACACCCACTCCCTCACCCCCTCCCGACTGCTTTACACTCAGACAACTAGTTTAATTTTAAATGTGTGTGGTCTCTAAGTTGAAGTTTAGGAAATGCAGCAGGCCATTGATGCACAGCAGGATCCCACAACCAGCAATGTGATCCTGTCAGGGACAGGCAGGTGAGTGGGGGGGGGGGGCATATTCCTTCCATAGCCTGCTATATTTGTTCTTCCATCTCCCCCTGCCCCCCCTATACTCCCCCCCCTGAACACCATGGGTATTCCCAGTCTGGAGACACATCCACTGTCCCCAGAAAGAGAGAAACTCCCCTCTTTAAACTGGGAAACCCACTGCCCGGTCCGTTTAGAGACTTTTTAAAGTCTCCCTCCCACCATTTATTTCTATTCTTTTCCCAAATCAGGGTATCCCCAGAAAGAAGGGATGAGACTCCCCATTGCAGTTTGTGGGGTGGTTTTCATAGATTAAAGGTTTAAAGAGACACTAAAATGCTGTAGAGAGATGGACAGATAGTGGCAGAACGCTGGGGAGACAGAGAGAGAGGGAGACAAGAATGGAAAGAAGGTAGAGAGGGAGAGAAAGCCTCTCTTTTTCACAGCCTCCCTCTCCCTTCATGCTCTCTCTGTCTTTCTCCTCTCCCTCTCTCTAATCTCCCTCACACCCCTCCCCACACTCTTTCCGTACTCCGCGCTCTGTCTCCCCCTCACCCCAGTACCCCAGTAGTTGGGAAGGAGAGAGAGAGAGAGTCAGGCACAGGAATCCAACACTCACAACAACAGTAACCTGAATTCAAATGGCCCCCTGCCAATTTAATTTCTCCCTCATATTTATGTCTCGGCCTAAAATACAGGCTTCATTCCAGAATTATACCCGCTTCAAGTTAAGGGACTGTTATTCCGAGCCATCGAGATTACTTTACAGTCAATGAATTTGTTTTGAAAGTGACCCCACTATTTTTTTATTGTTTAATTTTTTGAAAATAAATTTAAAATACCCAATTCATTTTTTCCAATTAAGGGGCAATTTAGGGTGGCCAATTCACCAACGTAGCACATCTTTGGGTTGTGGGGGTGAAACACACGCAGACACGGGGAGAATGTGCAAACTCCACACGGACACTGACGGGATCGAACCTGGGACCTCGGCGCCGTGAGGCTGCAGTGCTAACCCACTGCGCCACCCTGCTGCCCTAAAGTGACCCCAATATTATTAATTTTGTGAATTCTGCTGGCAACGTGTACACAGGGAGATCGCCAAAATGATAACACTTTGCAAATTGAGTTCAGAATTTCTGATCTGGGATTTCTCTATCTCTCTCTGTTTCTACACCATTGTTGCACTGTACAAACTGACAGCAGTATTGATTGCACAGTAAGATCCCACACGCAGCAGTGTGATCCTGGCTGAATATCCCCTCAGTCCCCTGTGAAATCGGTTCAGCAACTCACTCATTCCCAATTCCTTAAAATGTGAGACCTTCGAACCCACTTTGCAGTCCGTGTGCTATTTTAATTTAAGAGTTGAGATCTCAATTACTTTGCGGGCAAAGGCCACAGGCCTGTGCGTGAACAGCAAGATCCCACAGCAGCAGCAATGTGAACCTAACCAGGCGGGATGCTGTATTTCCTCTCCCCCCGCCCACCCCCCTCACTCCTGCTACGAGCTCCAGTCCCCCCTGGATCTAAACCCTTTCCTCCCCCCTCATCCTGTGTGTGTGGATTGGACCCAGTCTAAAGAACTCCCTTCAATCCTCTGAAAGAGTTAAACTGCCTCTCAAAACTGAGAAAAACCTTTTTAAAACAAAATCCATTGGTACACAGAAAGATCCCAGAAGGTGCAGTCAGCAGTGTTGAGTGTCGTTTAAAATAGCTAACAGGTTATACAGAGAGTGATCGGGGCTCAGAGAATGAAATCCAACCCCTCCCTCTCTTTCGGGACACCCAGATTTAAAAGAACCCTGTTATTTTGGGTTCATAAACAAAATTTAGACAGCTTCATATTGCAGGTTTTTAATTTGCTCTTTGTCACCCACCAAACGGTTAATGTGTTTGTGTCTAAGTGCAAGGCCGGGGCGGCAATAAAGAGACAACTCACGTGAGTGGGGCCTGTGGAGTAGGCCTCAGTCCATCCACTTGTCCTCTGGAGAATAGCCCTTGTCCAAAGATTCCTGCTCACATTGCAGATGTGGTATACCTGGATTTCCAGAAAGCTTTTGACAAGGTGCCACACAAAAGGTTGCTGCATAAACTAAAGATGCATGGCATTGAGGGTAAAGTGGTAGCATTGGTAGAGGATTGGTTAACTAACAGAAAGCAGAGAGTGGGGATAAATGGGTGTTTCTCTGGTTGGCAACGTGTAACTAGTGGGGTCCCTCAAGGATCAGTGTTGGGCCCGCAATTGTTCACAATTTACATAGATGATTTGGAGTTGGGGACCAAGTGCAATGTGTCAAAGTTTGCAGACGACACTAAGATGAGTGGTAAAGCAAAAAGTGCAGAGGATACCGGAAGTCTGCAGAGGGATTTGGATAGGTTAGGTGAATGGGTTAGGGTCTGGCAGATGGAATTCAATGTTGCCAAGTGTGAGGCTATCCATTTTGGGAGGAATAACAGAGGAATGGTTTATTATTTAAACGGTAAGATGTTAAAACATGCTGCTGTGCAGAGAGACCTGGGTGTGCTGGTGCACGAGTCGCAAAAAGTTGGTGTGCAGGTGCAACAGGTGATTAAGAAGGCTAATCGAGTTTTGTCTTTCATTGCTAGAGGGATGGAGTTCAGGACTAGTGAGGTTATGCTGCAATTGTATAGGGTGTTGGTGAGGCCGCATCTGGAGTATTGTGTTCAGTTTTGGTCTCCTTACCTGAGAAAGGACATATTGGCACTGGAGGGAGTGCAGAGGAGATTCACTAGGTTGATCCCAGAGTTGAGGGGATTAGATTATGACGAGAGGTTGAGTAGACTGGGACTGTACCCGTTGGAGTTTAGAAGGATGCGGGGGGGGGGCGGATCTTATAGAAACATATAAGATTATGAAGGGAATAGATAGGATAGATGGGGGCAGGTTGTTTCCACTGGTCGGGGAAAGCAGAACTAGGGGGCATAGCCTCAAAATAAGGGGAAGTAGATTTAGGACGGAGTGTAGGAGGAACTTCTTCACCCAAAGGGTTGTGAATCTCTGGAATTCCTTGCCCAGTGAAGCAGTTGAGGCTCCTTCTTTAAACGTTTTTAAGAAAAAGTTAGATGCCTTTCTAAAGAATAAAGGGATTGGGGGATATGGTGTACGGGCCGGAGAGTGGAGCTGAGTCCACAAAGATCAGCCATGATCTCATTAAATGGTGGAGCAGGCTCGAGGGGCCAGGTGGCCGACTCCTGCTCCTAGTTCTTATGTTCTTATTCAAAATTCAAATTCCTGGGGGAAAGAGGGAGAAAATGAACTCATGCGCAGGAAAATGGTTAAACTAGAAACACAGCAAGAGGCCAAGATTCTCCCTCTCAGTGACACAAACTCCCAGCAACTTTTATAAGGTGTTACTGCTATATTTATAAAATTAGGGCCAAAGAATGCAAACACATCATTTTGTTTTTGTTTTGGTGAAGCCCAGCCACATTTCTCTCCATGCAGCAGGGGACGAGTGTGCTGCATGATGCCTATTGGAGCAACTGAGTTAAGGAACACAAAGTGACTGAGGGAGAAAGAAAAGGGGGTGGACTCCAAAACGACGGGGGCAGCACAACCCAAAAAGAATAAAAAGGAGAGACAAAAACTCAACAAAACGCCGCCAAATGAAAGTGTGAGAATGGGGTGTAGCGCACAATGACTCACGAGAGACGAATAGAGATGAAGTCGATGAGGCTTTATTAAGCGTGACTTGTTCCCCGCATTTCAGCAACAGACTGGAGCTGCGGGGAGAACTCCTGGTTCTTATACTCCGCCTTCAGGGCGGAGCTAGAGATCAACAGCCAACCAGGACCCGGGATCTGTCAGCCAATGGCATCACGGCTTCACAGTCCCACATGACCCCTAATGCATACTACTACATTCACCCCTTGTTAAAAATGAACCCGGCGGGGTGGTGCTTCGCATGGTGGTAGGGGTTTACAAGGCTGGTCCTGGGAGGAAAAAAAACTTTTTGCATGTCATTACAGTGCCCTACACTTTGCCCTACACTGGGCTATGTACAGGGTTTGTGAACTGTTTACAATATTCGTAAGAAGAAAAAGAACATTCTCGTTAAAGTCCACAACATTCTTGTGTTACACCGATGCCACGAGTCGAGCGGGCGGTCTGGTCTTCCTTGTCGATCGCCTCAGCCCCGGTGGTGGTGCAGGTGCTTGTTCCGGCGTTGTCGTCTCCGGGAGCTTTACGGTGTCTGCTTCTGCTTCATTCCTGGTCGGACAAGGGAGGAGGACCGATCCTCCCGGGAAGGGGGCGGTCGCGAAGGTGCGCCGGTGGCAGGGAGGGGGTGATTGGTGTCGGGGGGGGTGTGCGTGTTGCCGGCGGGCGCCAGATCCCGCAGGGAGGCCGGGTCCTGTCGGCCGTCGGGGTACTCCACGTAGGCGTACTGCGGGTTCGCGTGGAGGAGGTGAACCCTCTTGACCAACGGGTCCGACTTGTGCGCCCGCACATGTTTCCGGAGCAAGATGGGTCCTGGGGCCGCCAGCCAGGTCGGCAGCGACGTTCCAGAGGAGGACCTCCTAGGGAAGACAAGGAGGCGCTCATGAGGCGTTTGATTAGTGGTGGTACACAGCAGCGACCGGATGGAGTGGAGAGCGTCCGGGAGGACCTCCTGCCACCGTGAAACTGGGAGATCCCTGGACTGCAGGGCCAGTAGGACGGTCTTCCAGACCGTGCCGTTCTCCCTCTCTACTTGCCCGTTCCCCTGGGGGTTGTAGCTGGTCGTCCTGCTCGAGGCTATACCCTTGCTGAGCAGGAACTGGCGCAGCTCGTCACTCATGAAGGAGTGGATATATGCGGGGCAACCGAACAGTGTGAATATGGTGCTAAGGGCTTTAATAACTGTGGCCGCTGTCATGTCGGGGCAGGGGATGGCGAAAGGGAAACGAGAGTACTCGTCCACCACGTTCAGGAAGTATGCCTTGCGGTCGGTGGAGGGGAGGGGCCCTTTGAAATCCAGACTGAGGCGTTCAAAGGGACGGGAAGCCTTGATCAGGTGCGCTCTATCCGGCCTGAAAAAGTGCGGTTTGCACTCTGCGCAGATGTGGCAGTTCCTGGTGACTGTACGGACCTCCTCCACAGAGTAGGGGAGGTTGCGGGACTTTATAAAATGGTAGAACCGAGTGACCCCCGGGTGGCAGAGGTCCTCGTGGAGGGTTTGGAGACGGTCTATTTGTGCGTTGGCACATGTGCCGCGGGATAGGGCATCGGACGGCTCGTTCAGCTTTCCGGGACGGTACAAGATCTCGTAGTTGAAGGTGGAGAGCTCGATCCTCCACCTTAAGATCTTGTCATTTTTAATTTTGCCCCGCTGTGCATTATCGAACATGAAAGCTACCGACCGTTGGTCAGTGAGGAGAGTGAATCTCCTGCCGGCCAGGTAATGCCTCCAATGTCGCACAGCTTCCACTGTGGCCTGGGCCTCCTTTTCCACTGAGGAGTGGCGGATTTCTGAGGCGTGGAGGGTGCTGGAGAAAAAGGCCACGGGTCTGCCCGCTTGGTTAAGGGTGGCCGCTAGAGCTACGTTAGAGGCGTCGCTCTCGACCTGGAAGTGGAGGGACTCGTCGATGGCGCGCATCGTGGCCTTTGCGATATCCGCTTTGATGCGGCTGAAGGCCTGGCGAGCCTCTGTCGACAGGGGGAAGGTAGTGGTCTGTATTAGGGGGTGGGCCTTGTCTGCGTACTGGGGGACCCACTGGGCGTAATATGAAAAGAACCCCAGGCAGCGTTTCAGGGCTTTGGAGCAGTGGGAGAGGGGAAATTCCATGAGGGGGGCGCATGCGTTCGGGGTCGGGGCCTATTATCCCATTGCGCACTACATATCCCAAGATGGCTAGCCGGTTTGTGCTAAAAACGCACTTGTCCTCGTTGTATGTGAGGTTCAAGGCTTTAGCGGTCTGGAGGAATCTTTGGAGGTTGGCGTCGTGGTCCTGCTGATCGTGGCCGCAGATGGTTACATTGTCGAGATACGGGAACGTGGCCCGCAACCCGTGTTGATCAACCATTCGGTCCATCTCCCGTTGGAAGACCGAGACCCCGTTTGTGACGCCAAATGGGGCCCTTAGGAAGTGGTATAGATGCCCGTCTGCCTCGAAGGCTGTGTACTTGCGGTCACCTGGGCGGATGGGGAGCTGGTGGTAGGCGGACTTGAGGTCCACGGTGGAGAAAACCTTATACTGGGCAATCCGATTTACCATGTCGGATATGCGGGGGAGAGGGTACGCATCTAGCTGTGTGTACCTGTTGATAGTCTATGACCATCCTTTGCTTTTCCCCGGTCTTTACGACTACCACCTGTGCTCTCCAGGGACTATTGCTGGCCTGGATTATGCCTTCCTTCAGCAACCGCTGGACTTCGGACCGAATGAATGTCCGGTCCTGGGCGCTGTACCGTCTGCTCCTAGTGGCGACAGGTTTGCAATCCGGGGTGAGGTTTGCAAACAAGGACGGCGGTTCAATCTTGATAGTTGCGAGGCCGCAGATAGTGAGTGTGGGTATTGGGCCGCCGAATTGGAATGTTAGGCTCTGCTGGTTACACTGGAAATCTAATCCCAGTAATGTGGGCGCACAGAGTTGGGGAAGGACGTAGAGCCTGTAGTTTTTAAACTCCCTCCCTTGCACCGTTAGGGTCACTATGCAGAACCCTTTGATCTGTACGGAGTGGGATCCTGCAGCTAGGGAAACCTTTTGCGTACTGGGACGGATGGTCAAAAAACAGCTTCTTACCGTGTCGGGGTGGATGAAGCTTTCTGAGCTCCCGGAGTCGATCAGGCAAGGTGTCTCGTGTCCGTTGATCAGCACCGTTGTTGTCGTCGTCTGGAGCGTCCGGGGCCGTGCTTGGTCCAGCGTCACCGAGGCCAGACGTGGTCGCAGTGTCTCAGCGTCTTCTTCGAACCCCGTGGAGCCGTCGATGCTGGGGTCCATTGTTGTCATCCAAGATGGCGGCGGGGGTGAAGAAAATGGCCGCCCCCATGCATCGCACATGGCTGGGGGGGTCACAAGATGGCAGCGGGAGTGGACAAAATGGCCACCCCCATGCATCGCACATGGCTGGGGGGTCCCAAGATGGCAGCGGGGGTGGACAAAATGGCCACCCCCATGCATCGCACATGACTGGGGGGGTCACAAGATGGCGGCGCCCATCCTCCCCTCGTGGTGGCCGGGACCCAAAATGGCGGCGCCTGCGGGTCGCACATGGGGCGCTGGGGGGGGGGCGTTGGGGAGCGTTTGGGATGCGCTGGACTCTTTCTTCTCCGGGGACAGCGGTGACCCCCCGGGACCGGCACACAGCCGCGAAATGGCCCTTTTTGCCGCAGCTCTTGCAAATCGCTGCGCGGGCCGGGCAGCGCTGCCGGGGGTGTTTCGCCTGGCCTCAGAAATAGCAGCGGGCCCCCCCCGGGTTGATCTGCCACTTTAACCGCGCAAACCTGTGAGGGGGGAGGGTTTGTCGCGACGGGGGTCCACGGAGCCCAAGGGGCTGCCGCACGGTCGGGGCCGTAGGCGCGGACGTTTTGCGCGGCCACATCTAGTGAGGCTGCAAGGGCCCGTGCCTCTGAGAGTCCTAGCGACTCTCTTTCTAAAAGTCTTTGGCGGATTTGGGGAGAGTTCATACCTGCCACAAACGCATCGTGAATTAACATGTCCGTGTGTTCAGCCGTGTTTACTGGCGGGCAGCTGCAGGCCCGTCCCAAAATTAGCAGCGCGGCGTAGAATTCGTCTAGCGATTCTCCGGGACTTTGCCGTCTCGTTGCGAGTTGGTAGCGTGCGTAGACCTGGTTCACGGGGCGAACGTAGATGCTCTTTAGTGCTGCGAACGCCGTCTGGAAATCCTCTGCGTCTTCGATCAGAGGGAAAATCTCCGTGCTTACCCTCGAGTGCAGGACCTGCAGTTTCTGGTCTTCTTGATCCGGCCGGGGGCCGTTCGGAGGTAGGCCTCGAAACAAGTCTGCCAGTGTTTAAAAATTGCTGCCGAGTTCACTGCGTGGGGGCTGATCCTCAGGCATTCCGGAACGATCCTGAGCTCCATAGTCCTTTAAGCACGCTTAATAAATTGTAGCGCACAAAGACTCACGAGAGACGAATAGAGATGAAGTCGATGAGGCTTTATTAAGCGTGACTGTTCCCCCGCAGTTCAGCAACAGACTGGAGCTGCGGGGAGAACTCCTGGTTCTTATACTCCGCCTTCAGGGCGGAGCTAGAGATCAACAGCCAACCAGGACCCGGGATCTGTCAGCCAATGGCATCACGGCTTCACAGTCCCACATGACCCCTAATGCATACTACCACATCGGGGTCAGTCCGGCAGCCCACCCCCTGCGGGGCCCAGCCAGCCCGGAAAGCTTCGAGTGTGCCCGTGGGCAGCGCCTGCCCCCGCTCCAGGGACCCCCGGCCGCCACCCAGGCCGCGGGAGAGGGGCAGACAGCCGGGCCGGACGGCCCCCTCAGTCGCCCGCTGCCTGGACCTAGAAATGGGAAGTTTGGCCCGGCCCAGGAGCAGGTTCACGGGGAGACCCTCCGCCTTCCCCGCCCCCCGCCCCACCGGGTGTCCGTAGATCAGGAGCGCGGGGCTGAAGCACAAAGAAAACCTCAACAACAACGTGGTCGAGAAATCAAAGCGGGAGAGCAGCCGAGGACAGACAACATGGACAAGCTCCACGGTGTCCCCCAGGCCGCGGGAGAGGCAGGTCTGTGGGGAGGCCGAGAAGTGATAGACTCTGTGATCGGGCGGCACTGCCGCGGGCAGCACCCTCCCCCCCAGCCCCCCCAGTTCTATGGGGAGGACACCTCGGTCGAGGCCCCCCAGCAGGGAGCTCCGCTGCCGGACGCGTGTGGGGAGGGCGGGCCAGGAAAAGGAGGTGGAAGGTGTGCAGCAGCAGGCGGGACAGGAAACCCCTCCGCGCAGTGCCCAGAGGCCCGGAGGGGATTTCCACCAGGCGGCTGTGGGGCGCCGGCGCCCGGCGGGTGCACAGGGGCCTGGGACCGATGTGGAACTCCGTCCGAGCAGGGGTTCGCTCAGCCGGGATGCCAACCTCACAACCAGGCCGCCTCCAGCTCCAGTGTACCCGCGGGGCCGGGCACGGCCGTCTTGAGGCCTTGGATGGCACTGGCCGGGCGCCGGACAGACACCGCCCCGCGCCCTGCCAGCCCGGCCCTCCCCCACCCAGCCCTGCCCACGGCACCCACCGCCCTCCGCCACCCAGCCCTTCCCACGGCACCCACAGCCCTCCGCCACCCAGCCCTTCCCACGGCACCCACAGCCCTCCGCCACCCAGCCCTTCCCACGGCACCCACAGCCCTCCGCCACCCAGCCCTTCCCACGGCACCCACAGCCCGGCCCTCCGCCACCCAGCCCTTCCCACGGCACCCACAGCCCTCCGCCACCCAGCCCTTCCCACGGCACCCACAGCCCGGCCCTCCGCCACCCAGCCCTTCCCACGGCACCCACAGCCCTCCGCCACCCAGCCCTTCCCACGGCACCCACAGCCCTCCCCACCCAGCCCTGCCCACGGCACCCACCGCCCTCCGCCACCCAGCCCTTCCCACGGCACCCACAGCCCTCCGCCACCCAGCCCTTCCCACGGCACCCACCGCCCTCCGCCACCCAGCCCTTCCCACGGCACCCACAGCCCGGCCCTCCGCCACCCAGCCCTGCCCACGGCACCCACCGCCCTCCGCCACCCAGCCCTTCCCACGGCACCCACAGCCCTCCGCCACCCAGCCCTGCCCACGGCACCCACAGCCCTCCCCCACCCAGCCCTGCCCACGGCACCCACCGCCCTCCGCCACCCAGCCCTTCCCACGGCACCCACAACCCTCCGCCACCCAGCCCTGCCCACGGCACCCACAGCCCGGCCCTCCGCCACCCAGCCCTGCCCACGGCACCCACAGCCCTCCGCCACCCAGCCCTTCCCACGGCACCCACAGCCCTCCGCCACCCAGCCCTTCCCACGGCACCCACAGCCCTCCGCCACCCAGCCCTTCCCACGGCACCCACAGCCCTCCACCACCCAGCCCTGCCCACGGCACCCACCGCCCTCCGCCACCCAGCCCTTCCCACGGCACCCACAGCCCGGCCCTCCCCCACCCAGCCCTTCCCACGGCACCCACAGCCCTCCCCCACCCAGCCCTTCCCCCGGCACCCACAGCCCGGCCCTCCGCCACCCAGCCCTGCCCACGGCACCCACAGCCCTCCGCCACCCAGCCCTGCCCACGGCACCCACAGCCCTCCGCCACCCAGCCCTGCCCACGGTACCCACAGCCCTCCGCCACCCAGCCCTGCCCACGGCACCCACCGCCCTCCCCCACCCAGCCCTTCCCACGGCACCCACAGCCCGGCCCTCCGCCACCCAGCCCTTCCCAAGGCACCCACAGCCCGGCCCTCCCCCACCCAGCCCTTCCCACGGCACCCACAGCCCTCTGCCACCCAGCCCTTCCCACGGCACCCACAGCCCTCCGCCACCCAGCCCTGCCCACGGCACCCACCGCCCTCCCCACCCAGCCCTGCCCACGGCACCCACCGCCCTCCGCTCCGCCAGCCACCCGAATGGAGATTGGCGGCGGTGCGGATTCCTGAGCAGCGCCTCCCTTCCGACAGCCGCCACTCCTGACGGGGGAGAGCTGCGGCGCCTGGAGACCGTGTTCCAGACTTTGAGGAGGTCCTGGTACAAGACGGGCAGCGCCAACAGAGAGTTCCGAAGACCCTGCTGGTCCACAGACAGGAGCCGCACGTCGTAGTTCAGGCCGAGCTCCTGCGGGGAGAAATCCGTCGCCAGGGCCCCACCGTGGAGGAGGCTCAGCGTACAGGTAACGCTGCAGAGTCTGAGGGTGGAAAGTGGCAGTCTGGGTGCGGAGGCACACCAGCGCCTGACCGCCCTCCGCCATCGGGAGACTCCAGACCTCCGCAGCGACCCCGTGCAGTCGATTGTCCCGGAGGAACCGAAGCCGGGCTCTCTGGATGGTGGGACAAAGCCAGGGGGAGGGGTCAGTGACCAGCCGGGACCACAGCATGGAGGCGATCAGCTGGTTTATGACGAGAACTCGGCCCCTGTGGGACAGCACTCGGAGCCGTCCTGTCCAGCGTCCCAGGCCAGCGGTGACCTTGGTCTCCAGCTCCTGCCCGTTCGCCGGCCAGGCTCCCTCTGCCGGGCAAAGATGGACTCCCAGGTCGAGGCTGTTGGTCCGACTCCAGCTGAAGGGCCCGAGCTCCTCCGGGAGGGGGTCCACCTGCCACGGACCGACCAGGAGTCCGGAACATTTGGCCCAGTTGATCCGTGGGGAGGACGCGGCGGAGTAGACAGCTTGGCTCTCTCGCATCCTCCGGGGGTCCCCGGGGTCAGTGACCATGAGGAACACGGCATCAGCGTCCACCGAGAGGACCACCCCCCCGTCCGGCTCGCGCAGAACCAGCCCCGTGAACCCCCTCCGCAGGAGGCACAGGAAAGGCCCCACGCAGAGGGAATAATGTTGGCCGGACAGGGGGCAGCCCTGACGCACTCCTCTCCCAAAGCGAAGGGTGCCCCGTCAGGGACCCGTTAACCATAATCAGACTCTCCGAGGCGGCGGACAGTAACCGGATCCGGGCCACAAAATACCACCCGAACCCGACAGCTCGCAGAGTCCCGAGCAAATCCCCGGGCCCCACCCTGTCGAACGCCTTCTCCTGGTCAAGAGACAGGAAGGCGCTCGACATACCTGGTCCCGTGTCTGTTCTTCTTTTCTGTTTTCTGTTTTATTTGTTTTTATATAAGGCGGGAACCGGAAGTTCGACCCGCGGACCTCTGGAAAGTCCCCCCCCCCCACCAATAAATTCTGGTGGAGAGGAAACCTGAGACACTACACGTGTAGTGTCTCCCACCCGCCCTCCTCCTCTAACCTAATGATAAGACCCATTGGTGTAAGGTAAGTGCCATATTATATTATTATATTATTAGCATTGTGCAGGTCAAGGTTCGGAGGTGGAGGAGCAGTCTCTGTCAGCGAGAGAACCTGAGAACATCTAAGACACTCAGAGGGTAAGAAGGTAGGTAAGTGATTTTTACTTATTTTCAATTTTATACCTTTTTTCAAATTGTGTGTGTCGGGGGGAAACTAAAGTGACATCACAGAAAAGCTGTGGCCTGAGTGGCTGGTTGGGATTCTACCCTATATTTAAAAAAAATTTGAGTATTTGGTAACTAATTAAACATAATAACTTAATTATAATTTAGAGGGATATCTAAGCCAGAGATCGGAGAGTATTATAGTTAGCTATCGCATTTCTATTAGAAATCTAGTGCTAGGAAACAGATAGTTGACAGTAACTTTGAAATTTAAAAAAAAATATTTTTAAAAAAAGACAAATTTTAATTTTAATTTTAATTAATTGACGCAACGTCAGTTAGAGGGGTGCTGTGCTCTGACTGTGAGATGTGGCAGGTCCGGGAGGCTTCCTGCGTCCCGGATGGCTTCATCTGCAGAAAGTGCACCCAACTGGAGCTCCTCACAGACCGCATGGTTCAGTTGGAGCAGCAATTGGATGCACTTAGGAGCATGCAGGTGTCGGAAAGCGTCTTTGATCGCAGTTATGTAAATGTGGCCACACCCAAGGTGCAGGCAGAGAAATGGGTGACCACCAGAAAGGGCAGGCAGTCAGTGCAGGAATCCACTGTGGTTGTCCCGCTCTCAAACAGATATACCCCTTTGGATACTGTCGGGGGGATAGCCTATCAGGGGAAAACAGCAGCAGCCAGAGCAGTGGCACCACGGCTGGCTCTGATGTTCAGAAGGGAGGGTCAAAGCGCAGAAGAGTAATAGTAATAGGGGACTCTATAGTCAGGGGCACAGATAGGCGCTTCTGTGGACGTGAAAAAGACTCCAGGATGGTATGTTGCCTCCCTGGTGCCAGGGTCCAGGATGTCTCTGAACGGGTAGAGGGAATCCTGAAGGGGGAGGGCAAACAGGCAGAGGTCGTTGTACATATTGGTACTAACGACATAGGCAGGAAGGGGCATGAGGTCCTGCAGCAGGAGTTCAGGGAGCTAGGCAGAAAGTTAAAAGACAGGACCTCGAGGGTTGTAATCTCGGGATTACTCCCTGTGCCACGTGCCAGTGAGGCTAGAAATAGGAAGATAGAGCAGATAAACACGTGGCTAAACAGCTGGTGTAGGAGGGAGGGTTTCCATTATCTGGACCACTGGGAGCTCTTCCGGGGCAGGTGTGACCTGTATAAGAAGGACAGGTTGCATCTAAACCGGAGAGGCATAAATATGCTGGCCGCGAGGTTTGCTAGTGTCACACTGGAGGGTTTAAACTAGTATGGCAGGGGGGTGGGCACGGGAGCAATAGGTCAGAAGGTGAGAGCATTGAGGGAGAACTAGGGAATAGGGACAGTGTGGCTCTGAGCTAGAGCAGATGGGGAGAAGTTGCTGAACACAGCGGGTCTGGTGGCCTGAAGTGCATATGTTTTAATGCAAGGAGCATTACGGGTAAGGCAGATGAACTTAGAGCTTGGATTAGTACTTGGAACTATGATGTTGTTGCCATTACAGAGACCTGGTTGAGGGAAGGGCAGGATTGGCAGCTAAACGTTCCAGGATTTAGATGTTTCAGGCGGGATAGAGGGGGATGTAAAAGGGGAGGCGGAGATGCGCTACTTGTTCAGGAGAATATCACAGCTGTACTGCGAGAGGACACCTCAGAGGGCAGTGATGCTATATGGGTAGAGATCAGGAATAAGAAGGGTGCAGTCACAATGTTGGGGGTATACTACAGGCCTCCCAACAGCCAGCGGGAGATAGAGGAGCAGATAGGTAGACAGATTTTGGAAAAGAGTAAAAACAACAGGGTTGTGGTGATGGGGGACTTCAACTTCCCCAATATTGACTGGGACTCACTTAGTGCCAGGGGCTTAGACGGGGCGGAGTTTGTAAGGAGCATCCAGGAGGGCTTCTTAAAACAATATGTAAACAGTCCAACTAGGGAACGGGCGATACTGGACCTGGTATTGGGGAATGAGCCCGGCCAGGTGGTAGATGTTTCAGTAGGGGAGCATTTCGGTAACAGTGACCACAATTCAGTAAGTTTTAAAGTACTGATGGACAAGGATAAGAGTGGTCCGAGGATGAATGTGCTAAATTGGGGGAAGGCTAATTATAACAATATTAGGCGGGAACTGAAGAACATAGATTGGGGGCGGATGTTTGAGGGCAAATCAACATCTGACATGTGGGAGGCTTTCAAATTGCAGTTGAAAGGAATACGTGACCGGCATGTTCCTGTGAGGAAGAAAGATAAATACGGCAATTTTCGGGAACCTTGGATGACGAGTGATATTGTAGGCCTCGTCAAAAAGAAAAAGGAGGCATTTGTCAGGGCTAAAAGGCTGGGAACAGACGAAGCCTGCGTGGAATATAAGGAAAGTAGGAAGGAACTTAAGTAAGGAGTCAGGAGGGCTAGAAGGGATCACGAAAAGTGAAAAGGATAGGCAAGGGAATCTATGTGTGGAGCCAGAGGAAATGGGCGAGGTACTAAATGAATACTTTGCATCAGTATTCACCAAAGAGAAGGAATTGGTAGATGTTGAGTCTGGAGAAGGGGGTGTAGAAAGCCTGGGTCACATTGTGATCCAAAAAGACGAGGTGTTGGGTGTCTTAAAAAATATTAAGGTAGATAAGTCCCCAGGGCCTGATGGGATCTACCCCAGAATACTGAAGGAGGCTGGAGAGGAAATTGCTGAGGCTTTGACAGTAATCTTTGGATCATCGCTGTCTTCAGAGGATGTCCCGGAGGACTGGAGAATAGCCAATGTTGTTCCTCTGTTTAAGAAGGGTAGCAAGGATAATCCCGGGAACTACAGGCCTGTGAGCCTTACTTCAGTGGTAGGGAAATTACTGGAGAGAATTCTTCAAGACAGGATCAGGGGTGAGCTGGCAAGGTGGATACAGAACTGGCTAGGCCATAGAAGGCAGAGAGTAGCAATGGAGGGATGCGTTTCTAATTGGAGGTCTGTGACCAGTGGTGTTCCACAGGGATCAGTGCTGGGACCTTTGCTCTTTGTAGTATATATAAATGATTTGGAGGAAAATGTAACTAGTCTGATTAGTAAGTTTGCAGACGACACAAAGGTTGGTGGAATTGCGGATAGCGATGAGGACTGTCGGAGGATACAGCAGTATTTAGATTGTCTGGAGACTTGGGCGGAGAGATGGCAGATGGAGTTTAATCTGGACAAATGTGAGGTATTGCATTTTGGAAGGTTTAATGCAGGTAGGGAATATACAGTGAATGGTAGAACCCTCAAGAGTATTGAAAGTCAAAGAGATCTAGGAGTACAGGTCCACAGGTCATTGAAAGGGGCAACACAGGTGGAGAAGGTAGTCAAGAAGGCATACGGCATGCTTGCCTTCATTGGCCGGGGCATTGAGTATAAGAATTGGCAAGTCATGTTGCAGCTGTATAGAACCTTAGTTAGGCCACACTTGGAGTATAGTGTTCAATTCTGGTCGCCACACTACCAGAAGGATGTGGAGGCTTTAGAGAGGGTGCAGAAGAGATTTACCAGAATGTTGCCTGGTATGGAGGGCATTAGCTATGAGGAGCGATTAAATAAACTCGATTTGTTCTCACTGGAACGCCCACCTCAGGCAGAGAGGTGGGAGGACAGGGTCCGCAGTCTCCAATGGTCCCACTCCCACCTCAGGCAGAGAGGTGGGAGGACAGGGTCCGCAGTCCCCAGTGGTCCCACTCCCACCTCAGGCAGAGGGGTGGGAGGACAGAGTCCGCAGTCCCCAATGGTCCCACTCCCACCTCAGGCAGAGGGGTGGGAGGACAGTGTCCGCAGTCCCCAATGGTCCCACTCCCACCTCAGGCAGAGGGGTGGGAGGACAGGAGGCCGGGCCTGCAGCCCTGGATGGTCCCACTCCCACCTCAGGCAGAGGGGTGGGAGGACAGGAGGCCGGGCCTGCAGCCTTGGATGGTCCCACTCCCACCTCAGGCAGAGGGGCGGGAGGACAGGAGTACGGGCCTGCAGCCCTGGATGGTCCCAGTCCCAACTCAGGCAGAGGGGTGGGAGGACAGGAGGCCGGGCCTGCAGCCCTGGATGGTCCCACTCCCACCTCAGGCAGAGGGGTGGGAGGACAGGAGGCTGGGCCTGCAGCCCTGGATGGTCCCACTCCCACCTCAGGCAGAGGGGTGGGAGGACAGGAGGCTGGGCCTGCAGCCCTGGATGGTCCCAGTCCCACCTCAGGCAGAGGGGTGGGAGGACAGGAGGCCGGGCCTGCAGCCCTGGATGGTCCCAGTCCCACCTCAGGCAGAGGGGTGGGAGTACAGGAGGCCGGGCCTGCAGCCCTGGATGGTCCCACTCCCACCTCAGGCAGAGGGGTGGGGGACAGGAGGCTGGGCCTGCAGCCCTGGATGGTCCCACTCCCACCTCAGGCAGAGGGGTGGGAGGACAGGAGGCTGGGCCTGCAGCCCTGGATGGTCCCAGTCCCACCTCAGGCAGAGGGGTGGGAGTACAGGAGGCCGGGCCTGCAGCCCTGGATGGTCCCACTCCCACCTCAGGCAGAGGGGTGGGGGACAGGAGGCTGGGCCTGCAGCCCTGGATGGTCACACTCCCACCAGACACAACACAAGCTGGGACAGGTAGGATCGGGGAACTCCACTTCCTCACACCACCAACAGCTCTCACTTCAAGCTCTCTCACTTCACACTGAAGCTCCACTCAGCAACACACACAGACACACACTGAACAAGAGGGGCAATGTTTTCAGTGAAGTGGGAGGATTGGTCCCTCAGACTCAGATTCATCCTCAGTGAGCTGTGAGCAAACTCCAGCCCCAGTCTCTGACACGTGTGGAATGTCTGTCTCTGAGGACAGCTCACTATTGACATGTAAATGACTGACAAGAGATACCAATCTCCTTACTGTTGATAAATTACACAGCATTGGATCCAGCAACTGCTGTCTTAACACAATCCTCCCACAGGGACCACATTTCTGTATAACAGAATTGAAGCATAAGTTAAAATTCTATTGGGAAATGATTAAAAACAGTATTGGTTGAGATCCCCTCAGAGATCTGTGTGCAGACCTACCCCCTGACTTTCTGTCATGAATGTTTTCAGTCTGTCCGCTGTGATTATTCACTAAAGATGTGTCTTCACAGGAGAGGCCAGAGGCATTTGTCCTGTCTGTGGTTATGTTAATTCAGGGCACAGCAACAGATCTAGCAAAGTCCTGTGCTTACTTCAGTCTTGATGTTAATATTTATTTCCTCCTGAGTTTCTGACTAGTTTGGGATGTCTATTCCTCTGTCTCCCAAGGACAGCTTTCTATACTCTGAGTAAAGACCGGCAAGGAACCCCAGGACATTGCTGTCGTGGGAGTCTTTGATGGGGACAATCTTATTCTGTTCCTCACAGACAGATTTCCTCAGTGAGCTGCTCTATAAATTGGGATTCAATTTGATTTTTCCCACTGGGAGATTTAAATTTTATTCCTGAATAAATACAGGGTCATCGGCAACAACATCATTTTATTAGTCAAGGAGGTTCAATGGGATTTTTCACTGAATTCCTCTGATGTCAATTTCTGAGATTAGAATTTAAAATGAAACAATTTGGATTCAATGAAAACGGTCAGTTTGATAACCCCAACTGATTTCTGTTAACTCGCCCCTCACGTTCCTCTCTCTCCTTTTTTTAATTTGGGGAATTCTGCAGGCAGCTTGTGCACAGGAAGAGCCCAAAAATGGGGCACTTTCAGAATTAAGTTCAGAGTCTCTGAAGATGGATTTCTTTCTCTCTTTCTACTCGAAGGTGTACAAACTGACAGCACACAGATTGATTGCACAGTAAGATTCCACAGTCAGAAATGTGATCATGGTGGAAAATTCCCCACAGGGCTATGGGGAGAGCGGGATTAGTTTGGGGATTGACACAGGGCTGTGGGGAGAGTGGGATTAGTTTGGGGATTGACACAGGGCTGTTGGGAGAGCGGGAGTAGTTTGGGGATTGACACAGGGCTGTGGGGCGAGTGGGATTAGTTTGGGGATTGACACAGGGCTGTGGGGAGAGTACGATTAGTATTGGTGATTGACCAGGGCTGTGGGGAGAGTGGGATTAGTTTGGGGATTCATACAGGGCTGTGGGGAGAGTGGGATTAGTTTGGGGATTTACACAGGGCTATGGTGAGAGTGGGATTAGTTTGGGGATTGACACAGGGCTATGAGGAGAGAGTGGGGCAGTGGGATTAGTTTGGGGATTGATACAGGGCTATGGGGAGAGCGTGGGACAGTGGGATTAGTTTGGGGATTGATACAGCGTTACATGGAGAGAGTGGGGCAGAGCGATTAGTCTGGGGATTGATACAGGGCTATGGGGAGAGAGCCGGCAGTGGGATTAGTTTGGGGATTGATACAGGGATAAGGGGAGAGAGTGGGGCAGTGGAATCAGTTTGGGGATTGATGCAGGGCTATGGGGAGAGAGCCGGGCAGTGGGATTAGTTTGGGGATTGATACAGGGTTACATGGAGAGAGTGGGGCAGAGCAATTAGTCTGGGGATTGATACAGTGCTATGGGGAGAGAGCCGGGCAGTGGGAGTAGTTTGGGGATTGATACAGGGCTATGGGGAGAGAGTGGGGCAGTGGGATTAGTTTGGGGATTGATACAGGGATATGGGGAGAGAGTGGGGCAGTGGAATTAGTTTGGGTATTGATACAGGGTTATGGGGAGAGAGTGGGGCAGTGGAATTAGTTTGGGTATTGATACAGGGATATGGGGAGAGAGTGGGGCAGTGGAATTATATTGGGTATTGATACAGGGCTATGGGGAGAGAGTGGGGCAGTGGGATTAGTTTGGGGATTGATACAGGGCTATGGGGAGAGAGTGGGGCAGTGGGAATAGTTTGGGGATTGATACAGGGCTATGGGGAGAGAGTGGGGCAGTGGAATTTGTTTGGGGATTGATACAGGGCTATGAGGAGAGAGCCGGGCATTGGGATTAGATTGGGGATTAATTCAGAGGTACAGGGAGAGTGTGGGGCAGTGGGATTAGTTTGGGGATTTATATAGGGCTTTGGGGAGGGAGTGGGACAGTGGAATTAGTTTGGGGATTGATACAGGGTTACATGGAGAGAGTGGGGCAGAACGATTATTCTGGGGATTGATACAGGGCTATGGGGAGAGAGCGGGGCAGTGGGATTAGTTTGGGGATTGATACAGGGCTATGGGGCGAGAGCGGGGCAGTGGGATTAGTCTGGGGATTGATACAGGGCTATGGGGAGAGAGCGGGGCAGTGGGAATAGTTTGGGGATTGTTACAGGGCCATGGGGAGAGAGTGGGGCAGTGGGATTAATTTGGGGATTGATACAGGGCTATGGGGAGAGAGTGGGACTGTGGCATTAGTTTGGGGATTGATACAGATTTACAGGGAGAGTGTGGGGCATTGGGATTAGTTTGGGGATTTATACAGGGCTATGGGGAGAGAGTGGGGCAGTGGGATTAGTTTGGGATTGATACAGGGTTATGGGGAGAGAGCGGGGCAGTGGGATTAATTTGAGGATTGATACAGGGCTATGGGGAGAGAGTGGGGCAGTGGGATTAATTTGGGGATTGATACAGGGCAATGGGGAGTGAGCTGGGCAGTGGGATTAGTTTGGGATTGATACAGGGCTATGGGGAGAGAGTGGGACTGTGGGATTAGTTTGGACATTGATACAGGGCTATGGGGAGAGAGCGGGGCAGTGGGATTAGTTTGGGGATTGATACAGGGCTACGGAGAGATAGCGTGGCAGTGGGATTAGTTTGGGGATTGATACAGGGCTATGGGGAGAGAGCGGGGCAGTGGGATTAGTTTGGGGATTGATACAGGGCTATGGGGAGAGAGTGTGGCAGTGGGATTAGTTTGGGGAATGATACAGGGCTATGGGGAGAGAGCGGGGCAGTGGGATTAGTTTGGGGATTGATACAGGGCTATGGGGAGAGAGTGGGACTGTGGGATTAGTTTGGGCATTGATACAGGGCTATGGGGAGAGAGCGGGGCAGTGGGATTAGTTTGGGGATTGATACAGGGCTATGGGGAGAGAGCATGGCAGTGGGATTAGATTGGGGATTGATACAGGGCTATGGGGAGAGAGTGGGGCAGTGGAATTAGTTTGGGGATTGATACAGGGCTATGGGGAGAGAGCGGGGCAGTGGGATTAGTTTGGGGATTAATACAGGGCTATGGGGAGAGAGCGGTGCAGTGGGATTAGTTTGAGGATTGATACAGGGCTATGGGGAGAGAGTGGGGCCGTGGGATTAGTTTGGGGATTGATACAGGGCTATGGGGAGAGAGCGGGACAGTGGGATTAGTTTGGGATTGATACAGGGCTATGGGGAGAGAGCATGGCAGTGGGATTAGTTTGGGGATTGATACAGGGCTATGGGGAGAGAGTGGGGCAGTGGGATTAGTTTGGGGATTGATACAGGGCTATGGGGAGAGAGCCGGGCAATGGGATTAGTTTGGGATGGATACAGGGCTACGAGGAGAGAGCCGGGCATTGGGATTAGTTTGGGGATTGATTCAGAGTTACAGGGAGAGTGTGGGGCATTGGGATTAGTTTGGGGATTTATACAGGGTTATGGGGAGAGAGTGGGGCAGTGGGATTAATTTGGGGATTGATACAGGGCTATGGGGAGAGAGTGGGACTGTGGCATTAGTTTGGGGACTGATACAGATTTACAGGGAGAGTGTGGGGCATTGGGATTAGTTTGGGGATTTATACAGGGCTATGGGGAGAGAGTGGGGCAGTGGGATTAGTTTGGGGATTGATACAGGGCTATGGGGAGAGAGTGGGACTGTGGGATTCGTTTGGGCATTGATACAGGGCTATGGGGAGAGAGCGGGGCAGTGGGATTAGTTTGGGGATTGATACAGGGCTATGGGGAGAGAGCATGGCAGTGGGATTAGATTGGGGATTGATACAGGGCTATGGGGAGAGAGTGGGGCAGTGGAATTAGTTTGGGGATTGATACAGGGCTATGGGGAGAGAGCGGGGCAGTGGGATTAGTTTGGGGATTAATTCAGGGCTATGGGGAGAGAGCGGTGCAGTGGGATTAGTTTGAGGATTGATACAGGGCTATGGGGAGAGAGTGGGGCCGTGGGATTAGTTTGGGGATTGATACAGGGCTATGGGGAGAGAGCGGGACAGTGGGATTAGTTTGGGATTGATACAGGGCTATGGGGAGAGAGCATGGCAGTGGGATTAGTTTGGGGATTGATACAGGGCTATGGGGAGAGAGTGGGGCAGTGGGATTAGTTTGGGGATTGATACCGGGCTATGGGGAGAGAGCGGGGCAGTGGGATTAGTTTGGGGATTAATACAGGGCTATGGGGAGAGAGCGGTGCAGTGGGATTAGTTTGAGGATTGATACAGGTCTATGGGGAGAGAGCGGGACAGTGGGATTAGTTTGGGATTGATACAGGGCTATGGGGAGAGAGCGGGGCAGTGGGATTAGTTTGGGGATTGATACAGGGCTGTGGGGAGAGAGCGGGGCAGTGGGATTAGTTTGGGGATTGACACAGGGCTATGGGGAGAGAGCGGGGCAGTGGGATTAGTTTGGGGATTGATACAGGGCTATGGGGAGAGAGCGGGGCAGTGGGATTATTTTGGGGATTGATACAGGGCTATGGGGAGAGAGCCGGGCAGTGGGAATAGTTTGCGGATTGATGCAGGGCTATGGGGAGAGATTGGGGCAGTGGGATTAGTTTGGGATTGATACAGGGCTATGGGGAGAGAGTTGGGCAGTGGGATTAGTTTGAACAAAGAACAAAGAACAAAGAAATGTACAGCACAGGAACAGGCCCTTCGGCCCTCCAAGCCCGTGCCGACCATACTGCCCGACTAAACTACAATCTTCTACACTTCCTGGGTCCGTATCCTTCTATTCCCATCCTATTCATATATTTGTCAAGATGCCCCTTAAATGTCCCTATCGTCCCTGCCTCCACTACCTCCTCCGGTAGTGAGTTCCAGGCACCCACTACCCTCTGCGTAAAAAACTTGCCTCGTACATCTACTCTAAACTTTGCCCCTCTCACCTTAAACCTATGCCCCCTAGTAATTGACCCCTCTACCCTGGGGAAAAGCCTCTGACTATCCACTCTGTCTATGCCCCTCATAATTTTGTATACCTCTATCAGGTCGCCCCTCAACCTCCTTCGTTCCAGTGAGAACAAACCGAGTTTATTCAATCGCTCCTCATAGCTTATGCCCTCCATACCAGGCAACATTCTGGTAAATCTCTTCTGCACCCTCTCTAAAGCCTCCACATCCTTCTGGTAGTGTGGCGACCAGAATTGAACACTATACTCCAAGTGTGGCCTAACTAAGGTTCTATACAGCTGCAACATGACTTGCCAATTCTTATACTCAATGCCCCGGCCAATGAAGGCAAGCATGCCGTATGCCTTCTTGACTACCTTCTCCACCTGTGTAGCCCCTTTCAGTGATCTGTGGACCTGTACTCCTAGATCTCTTTGACTTTCAATACTCTTGAGGGTTCTACCATTCACTGTATATTCCCTACCTGCATTAGCCCTTCCAAAATGCATTACCTCACATTTGTCCAGGTTAAACTCCATCTGCCATCTCTCCGCCCAAGTCTCCAGACAATCTAAATCCTGCTGTATCCTCAGACAGTCCTCATCGCTATCCGCAATTCCACCAACCTTTGTGTCGTCTGCAAACTTACTAATCAGACCAGTTACATTTTCCTCCAAATCATTTATATATACTACAAAGAGCAAAGGTCCCAGCACTGATCCCTGTGGAACACCACTGGTCACAGCCCTCCAATTAGAAAAGCATCCCTCCATTGCTACCCTCTGCCTTCTATGGCCTAGCCAGTTCTGTATCCACCTTGCCAGTTCACCCCTGATCCCGTGTGACTTCACCTTTTGTACTAGTCTACCATGAGGGACCTTGTCAAAGGCCTTACTGAAGTCCATATAGACAACATCTACTGCCCTACCTGCATCAATCATCTTAGTGACCTCCTCGAAAAACTCTATCAAGTTAGTGAGACACGACCTTCCCTTCACAAAACCGTGCTGCCTCTCACTAATACGTCCATTTGCTTCCAAATGGGAGTAGATCCTGTCTCGAAGAATTCTCTCCAGTAATTTCCCTACCACTGAAGTAAGGCTCACCGGCCTGTAGTTCCCGGGATTATCCCTGCCACCCTTCTTAAACAGAGGAACAACATTGGCTATTCTCCAGTCCTCCGGGACATCCCCTGAAGACAGCGAGGATCCAAAGATTTCTGTCAAGGCCTCAGCAATTTCCTCTCCAGCCTCCTTCAGTATTCTGGGGTAGATCCCATCCGGCCCTGGGGACTTATCTACCTTAATATTTTTTAAGACACCCAACACCTCATCTTTTTGGATCACAATGTGACCCAGGCTATCTACACCCCCTTCTCCAGACTCAACATCTACCAATTCCTTCTCTTTGGTGAATACTGATGCAATTCCTTCTCTTTGGTGAATACTGATTTGGGGATTGATACAGGGCTTTGGGGAGCGAGTGGGGCAGTGGGATTAGTTTGGGGATTTATATAGGGCTTTGGGGAGAGAGCATGGCAGTGGGATTAGTTTGGGGATTGATACAGGGCTATGGGGAGAGAGTGGGGCAGTGGGATTAGTTTGGGGATTGATACAGGGCTATGGGGAGAGAGCGGGGCAGTGGGATTAGTTTGGGGATTGATACAGGGCTATGGGGAGAGAGCAGGGCAGTGGGATTAGTTTGGGGATTAATACAGGGCTATGGGGAGAGAGCGGGGCAGTGGGATTAGTTTGAGGATTGATACAGGGCTATGGGGAGAGAGTGGGGCCATGGGATTAGTTTGGGGATTGATACAGGGCTATGGGGAGAGAGCGGGACAGTGGGATTAGTTTGGGATTGATACAGGGCTATGGGGAGAGAGCGGGGCAGTGGGATTAGTTTGGGGATTGATACAGGGCTGTGGGGAGAGAGTGGGGCAGTGGGATTAGTTTGGGGATTGATACAGGGCTATGGGGAGAGAGCGGGGCAGTGGGATTAGTTTGGGGATTGATACAGGGCTATGGGGAGAGAGCGGGGCAGTGGGATTAGTTTGGGGTTGATACAGGGCTATGGGGAGAGAGCGGGGCAGTGGGATTATTTTGGGGATTGATACAGGGCTATGGGGAGAGAGCCGGGCAGTGGGAGTAGTTTGCGGATTGATGCAGGGCTATGGGGAGAGATCGAGGCAGTGGGATTAGTTTGGGGATTGATACAGGGCTATGGGGAGAGAGCGGGGCCGTCGGATTAGTTTGCGGATTAATACAGGGCTATGGGGAGAGAGTGGGACAGTGGGATTAGTTTGGGAATGATACAGGGCTATGGGGAGAGAGCGGGGCAGTGGGATTAGTTTGGGATTGATACAGGGCTATGGGGAGAGAGTGGGACAGTGGGATTAGTTTGGGAATGATACAGGGCTATGGGGAGACAGTGGGGCAGTGAGATTAGTTTGGGATTGATACAGGGCTATGGGGAGAGAGCGGGGCATTGGGATTAGTTTGGGGATTGATACAGGGCTATGGGGAGAGAGCGGGGCCGTGGGATTAGTTTGGGGATTAATACAGGGCTATGGGGAGAGAGTGGGGCAGTGGGATTAGTTTGGGGATTGATACAGGGCAATAGCAGAGCGGGGCAGCGTCCTTCAGCCCTGGAGGGGCCTAAAGTAATGTCCAAAGCTGCCCCACACCCTCAGCAGGTGGCAAAGCGGCCGGACGACACTTCAGACCTGCCGGAGCCCAAAACAAAGTCTGTCGCTGAAGCCCCAGGTGGTCCCACTCCCACCTCAGGCAGAGGGGTGGGAGGACAGGATGCTGGGCCTGCAGACCTGGATGGTCCCAGTCCCACCTCAGACAGAGGGGTGGGAGGACAGGAGGCTGGGCCTGCAGCCCTGGATGGTCCCAGCCCCACCTCAGGCAGAGGGGTGGGAGGACAGGAGGCTGGGCCTGCAGCCCTGGATGGTCCCAGTCCCACCTCAGGCAGAGGGGTGGGAGGACAGGAGGCCGGGCCTGCAGACCTGGATGCTCCCAGTCCCACCTCAGGCAGAGGGGCGGGAGGACAGGAGGCCGGGCCTGCAGACCTGGATGGTCCCACTCCCACCTCAGGCAGAGGGGTGGGAGGACAGGAGGCTGGGCCTGCAGCCCTGGATGGTCCCACTCCCACCTCAGGCAGAGGGCTGGGAGGACAGGAGACTCGGCCTGCAGCCCTGGATGGTCCCACTCCCACCTCAAGCAGAGGGGTGGGAGGACAGGAGGCCGGGCCTGCAGCCCTGGATGGTCCCAGTCCCACCTCAGGCAGAGGGGTGGGAGGACAGGAGGCTGGGCCTGCAGCCCTCGATGTTCCCACTCCCACCTCAGGCAGAGGGGTGATCAAACCGTGATCTTTATCAATGATGAGAAGGCGGAAACAGTGGAAGTTTAAACTGGACAGATATTTCACAGCTGGATTCACACAATACAGACAGCAATGTATCGTAGATTGTGGAAGTGCCACAAATGTTGTCAAATGCAGGACGCGGGGTCCCTCAATGTTTCAATCTTGCTGAGAGACTGTCAGCCCACAGGGACAACATTTCTGTTTAATAGGACTGATGGACAAGTTAAAATAGTTCCATTTCAAAGTTTAAAATAACCAGTCATTGCTCTGTGCAGCTTTCGGAATCTGTCAGTGGAATTTACTTCACACAGGCAAGTTTAACAAGTGTATGGGGAACTGATTAGAAGTTTTGATGGAGATATTCCTGCATTGTGGAAAGGTGTGAGATCTATTTAGGGTTGGGAAATGGATTGAGGATCAAAGGATGCAGTTGTTTTTTAACTACATTAGACTGAGAGCCTTGAAGATTCACAACTTCCATGTGCTGTGAGGAAGGATTGATTAACCAAGGCCTATTATTCAAATACTTCAGACAAGTGAATAAGCTACAGGAACATTGAATATAGAGACAGAGACAAGCAGACACCTGTAATCGGAGCTTAAACTTCACGTTTGAATGTGAAGGGCTGAAATAAACAAGAGTCCACCCTGGGATTCGGTGCAATTTAAGTTCTGCTTTTCCAAAAAATAAAAATAACTATCTGCAATGAAAAATTCCTTGGACAGGACAGATGGATTTTGACTCTGTATTTAACCCCAGACAGTATTTGTGTTGTGAGTGTTTGATGGGCAGTGTAGATGGAGCTTTACTCTGAAACACTGGAATTCAGTCTCAGGGCTGATTTAATCAAAATGCTTCAGAATAATAATTGATATTGTACATCTCGTGTGTGTCTCAGTGACAGCTCTGAAACATGTACAGCACAATCTCATCCTGTTTCTGTGTCTCTCTCTCTCTCGCTGAAATTAGCTGGTCCATTTCCTAAATTACCACCTTTCAAAAGGGCTCCATTGCCTGTGAAACAGTTTGTGATACCCAAAGGTTATGAAAAGTGCTTCAGAATTATCTGTCCCCAAGCTGCTGTGAGGATGTTCAGAGTCAGTGTGTGACTTGGGTCACACACAGGCCAGATACACCTCTCCAAGTTAAAGGTGGAGAATGGATCTCGCTCCATTTGAAAGATGTATTGACCCAGTCTGTCTGAGTTTGAGTATCTGTGTTTCTGTACATGTGTGTGTGTGTTGAGGGGGGGGGGGGGGGGGGGGTTATGTGTGGCATTCTTTAGGCGGCACTGGAAGTTACACGGTAGCACAGTGGTTAGCACTACGGCCTCACAGCTCCAGAGCCCCAGGTTCGAATCCCGGCTTGGGTCACAGTCTGTGCGGAGTCTGCACGTTCTCCGCTTGTCCGCGTGGGTTTCTCCCGGGTGCTCCGGTTTCCCCCCTGACGTCCCGAAGGACGTGCTGTTTGGTGAATTGGACATTATGTATTCTCCCTCAGTGTACCCGAACAGGCGCCAGAGTTTGGAGACTAGGGACTTTTCTTAGTAACTTCATTGCAGTGTGTGACTGTGTGTCTGTGTGTGTCTGTGTGTGTGTGTGTGCCTGTGTGTGCGTGTGTGTGTGTGTCTGTGTGTGTGTGTGTGTGCCTGTGTGTGTGTGTGCCTGTGTGTGTGTGTGTCTGTGTGTGTCTGTGTGTGTCTGTGTGTGTGTGTGTGTGTATCTGTGTGTCTCAGTTTGGCTTTGTTGAGTACTGATTGAAGATAATGAGATAGAACGTTTGATAGAAAGTTTGGCAGCATTGTCGGTGTAAACAATAATGACAGAGACAGTGTGAACCCTGAAGAGAGCGCCATACCTGGGCCCACTCTCCTACCCCGTCGCTGTCACCCCACCTAACCTGAACATCTTTAGATACTGTGGGCAATTTGGATTGATCACCGCCAACCCACCTAACCTGCACGTCTTTGGGCGGTGGGAGGAAACCGGAGCACCCGGAGGAAACCCACGCAGACACGGGGAGAACTTCCAGACTCCGCACAGACAGTGACCCAAGCCGGGAATCGAACCTGGGACCCTGTAGCTGTGAGGCAGCAGTGCTAACCACTGTTCAGTCCCGGCGCTGGGTCACTGTCCGTGTGGAGTTTGCACATTCTCCCCGTGTTAGCCTGGGTCTCACCCCCACAACCCAAAGATGTGCAGGGCAGGTGGATTGGCCACACTAAGTTGCCCCTGAATTGGAAAAACTGAACTGGGCTCTGAATTTATTGAAACAATCTTTTTATTGCCGTTTCCACAATTCTGTGCATTGCGGCTAGTTTACATTTCTCAGAGAGTGAAAAGGCTTTCTCTTACGTTTCTATCGTTACAAACTGTTGCCGTTCAGTTCGGCGTGTCTGCACCCCCCCCCCCCCCCCAACCCCCCTTTCCCTAACCCTTCCCCTCTCTCCCCCGCAGACCCTCCGTGATGCCCTTCCTGGCCGACCTGGTGTGTGACAATAATGACAGAGGCAGTGTGGAGGTTACGCAGAGGGTAGTGGGTGCCTGGAACTCGCTACCGGAGGAGGTGGTGGAAGCAGGGACGATAGGGACATTTAAGGGGCATCTTGACAAATATATGAATAGGATGGGAATAGAGGGATACGGACCCAGGAAGTGTAGAAGATTGTAGTTTAGTCGGGCAGCATGGTCGGCACGGGCTTGGAGGGCCGAAGGGCCTGTTCCTGTGCTGTACATTTCTTTGTTCTTTGTTTGTTTGACCCTCTGCTCCTTGTTTACCCCCTTACCCCCCCCTTTCTTTTCTCCCTCCATCGGTTTCAGCCGTGTTCTTTCAGTGGATTGGGGGGGGGGTTCCCCCTCCCCATCTCTCTCAGTGGGGGAAGGGGTCCCCCTCCATCCCTCTCGGTGGGGGGAGGGGGGGGTTCCCCCCCTCCATCTCTCTCGGTGGGGGGGGATGTTCCCCCCTCTCCATCTTCCTCGGTGGGGTGGGGGTTCCCCCCTCTCCATCTCTCTCGGTGGGAGGTTATTCCCCCTCTCCATCTTTCTCGGTAGGGGGGGTTCCCCCCTCTCCATCCCTCTCAGTGGGGGGGGGGTTTCCCCCTCTCCATCCCTCTCGGTAGGGGGGATCCCCCCTCTCCATCCCTCTCGGTGGGGAGGTGGCTCCCCCTCTCCATCTCTCTCGGTGGGGGGGGGGTTCCCCCCTCTCCATCCCTCTCGGTGGGGGTGGTGGTTCCCCCTCTCCATCTCTCTCGGTGGGGGTGGGGGTTCCCCCCTCTCCATCCCTCCTGGTGGGGGGGTTCCCCCCTCTCCATCTCACTCGGTGGGGGGGGGGCTTCCCCCTCTCCATCCCTCTCGGTGGGGGGGGTCCCCCCTCTTGATCTCTCTCGGTGGAGGGGGGGGTCCCCCCTCTCCATCCCTCTCAGTGGGGGGGGGTTCCCCCCTCTCCATCTCTCTCGGTGTGGGGGGATTCCCCCTCTCCATCTCTCTCGGTGGGGTGGGGGTTCCCCCCTCTCCATCCCTCTCGGTGGGGGGGGTCCCCCTCTCCATCTCTCTCGGTGGGGGGTCCCCCCTCTCCATCACTCTCAGTGGGGGGGGTGTTACCCCCTCTCCATCTCTCTCATAGAACATTACAGCGCAGTACAGGCCCTTCGGCCCTCGATGTTGCGCCGACCTGTGAAACCACTCTAAAGCCCATCTACACTATTCCCTTATCGTCCATATGTCTATCCAATGACCATTTGAATGCCCTTAGTGTTGGCGAGTCCACTACTGTTGCAGGCAGGGCATTCCACGCCCTTACTACTCTCTGAGTAAAGAACGTACCTCTGACATCTGTCTTATATCTATCTCCCCTCAATTTAAAGCTATGTCCCCTCGTGCTAGACATCACCATCCGAGGAAAAAGACTCTCACTGTCCACCCTATCCAATCCTCTGATCATCTTGTATGCCTCAATTAAGTCACCTCTTAACCTTCTTCTCTCTATCGAAAACAGCCTCAAGTCCCTCAGCCTTTCCTCATAAGATCTTCCCTCCATACCAGGCAACATTCTGGTAAATCTCCTCTGCACCCTTTCCAATGCTTCCACATCCTTCCTATAATGCGGCGACCAGAACTGTATGCAATTCTCCAAATGCAGCCGCACCAGAGTTTTGTACAGCTGCAACATGACCTCATGGCTCCGAAACTCAATCCCCCTGCCAATAAAAGCTAACACACCGTACGCCTTCTTAACAACCCTCTCAACCTGAGTGGCAACTTTCAGGGATCGATGTATATGGACACCGAGATCTCTCTGCTCATCCACACTGCCAAGAATCTTACCATTAGCCCAGTACTCTGTCTTCCTGTTATTCCTTCCGAAATGAATCACCTCACACTTTTCTGCATTAAACTCCATTTGCCACCTCTCAGCCCAGCGCTGCAGCTTATCTATGTCCCTCTGTAACTTGTAACATCCTTCCGCACTGTCCACAACTCCACCGACTTTAGTGTCATCTGCAAATTTACTCACCCATCCTTCTACGCCCTCCTCCAGGACATTTATAAAAATGACAAACAGCAGTGGACCCAAAACAGATCCTTGTGGTACACCACTAGTAACTGGACTCCAGTCTGAACACTTCCCATCAACCACCACCCTTTGTCTTCTTCCAGCTAGCCAATTTCTGATCCAAACTGCTAAATCTCCCTGAATCCCATGCTTCCGTATTTTCTGCAGTAGCCTACCGTGGGGAACCTTGTCAAACGCTTTACTGAAATCCATATACACCACATAGAACATATACATAGAACATAGAACAATACAGCGCAGTACAGGCCCTTCGGCCCACGATGTTGCACCGAAACAAAAGCCATCTAACCTACACTATGCCATTATCATCCGTATGTTTATCCAATAAACTTTTAAATGCCCTCAATGTTGGCGAGTTCACTACTGTAGCAGGTAGGGCATTCCACGGCCTCACTACTCTTTGCGTAAAGAACCTACCTCTGACCTCTGTCCTATATCTATTACCCCTCAGTTTAAAGTTATGTCCCCTCGTGCCAGCCATATCCATCCGCGGGAGAAGGCTCTCACTGTCCACCCTATCCAACCCCCTGATCATTTTGTATGCCTCTATTAAGTCTCCTCTTAACCTTCTTCTCTCCAACGAAAACAACCTCAAGTCCATCAGCCTTTCCTCATAAGATTTTCCCTCCATACCAGGCAACATGCTGGTAAATCTCCTCTGCACCCGCTCCAAAGCCTCCACGTCCTTCCTATAATGCGGTGACCAGAACTGTACGCAATACTCCAAATGCGGCCGTACCAGAGTTCTGTACAGCTGCAACATGACCTCCCGACTCCGGAACTCAATCCCTCTACCAATAAAGGCCAACGCTCCATAGGCCTTCTTCACAACCCTATCAACCTGGGTGGCAACTTTCAGGGATCTATGTACATGGTCACCTAGATCCCTCTGCTCATCCACACTTTCAAGAACTTTACCATTAGCCAAATATTCCGCATTCCTGTTATTCCTTCCAAAGTGAATCACCTCACACTTCTCAACATTAAACTCCATTTGCCACCTCTCAGCCCAGCTCTGCAGCTTATCTATATCCTTCTGTAACCTGCTACATCCTTCCACACTATCGACAACACCACCGACTTTAGTATCGTCTGCAAATTTACTCACCCACCCTTCTGCGCCTTCCTCTAGGTCATTGATAAAAATGACAAACAGCAACGGCCCCAGAACAGATCCTTGTGGTACTTCACTTGTGACTGTACTCCATTCTGAACATTTCCCATCAACCACCACCCTCTGTCTTCTTTCAGCTAGCCAATTTCTGATCCACATCTCTAAATCACCCTCAATCCCCAGCCTCCGTATTTTTTGCAATAGCCTACCGTGGGGAACCTTATCAAACGCTTTGCTGAAATCCATATACACCACATCAACTGCTCTACCCTCGTCTACCTGTTCAGTCACCTTCTCAAAGAACTCAATAAGGTTTGTGAGGCATGACCTACCCTTCACAAAGCCATGCTGACTATCCCTGATCATATTATTCCTATCTAGATGATTATAAATCTTGTCTCTTATAATCCCCTCCAAGACTTTACCCACTACAGACGTGAGGCTCACCGGTCTATAGTTGCCGGGGTTGTCTCTGCTCCCCTTTTTGAACAAAGGGACCACATTTGCTGTCCTCCAGTCCTCTGGCACTATTCCTGTAGCCAATGATGACATAAAAATCAAAGCCAAAGGTCCAGCAATCTCTTCCCTGGCCTCCCATAGAATCCTAGGATAAATCCCATCAGGTCCCGGGGACTTATCTATTTTCAGCCTGTCCAGAATTGCCAACACCTCTTCCCTACGTACCTCAATGCCATCTATTCTATTAGCCTGGGGCTCAGCATTCTCCTCCACAACATTATCTTTTTCCTGAGTGAATACTGACAAAAAATATTCATTTAGTATCTCGCCTATCTCTTCAGTCTCCACACACAATTTCCCATCCCTGTCCTTGACTGGTCCTACTCTTTCCCTAGTCATTCGCTTATTCCTGACATACCTATAGAAAGCTTTTGGGTTTTCCTTGATCCTTCCTGCCAAATTCTTCTCATGTCCCCTCCTTGCTCATCTTAGCTCTCTCTTTAGATCCTTCCTCGCTACCTTGTAACTATCCATCGCCCCAACCGAAACTTCACACTTCATCTTCACATAGGCCTCCTTCTTCCTCTTAACAAGAGATTCCACTTCCTTGGTAAACCACGGTTCCCTCGCTCGACGCCTTCCTCCCTGTCTGACCGGTACATACTTATCAAGAACACGCAGTAGCTGATCCTTGAACAAGCCCCACTTATCCAGTGTGCCCAACACTTGCAGCCTACTTCTCCACCTTATCCCCCCGAAGTCACGTCTAATGGCATCATAATTGCCCTTCCCCCAGCTATAACTCTTGCCCTGCGGTGTATACTTATCCCTTTCCATCATTAACGTAAACGTCACCGAATTGTGGTCACTGTCCCCAAAGTGCTCTCCTACCTCCAAATCCAACACCTGGCCTGGTTCATTACCCAAAACCAAATCCAACGTGGCCTCGCCTCTTGTTGGCCTGTCAACATATTGTTTCAGGAAACCCTCCTGCACACACTGTACAAAAAACGACCCATCTATTGTACTCAAACTATATCTTTTCCAGTCAATATTTGGAAAGTTAAAGTCTCCCATAATAACTACCCTGTTACTTTCGCTCATATCCAGAATCATCTTCGCCATCCTTTCCTCTACATCCCTAGAACTATTAGGAGGCCTATAAAAAACTCCCAACAGGGTGACCTCTCCTTTCCTGTTTCTAACCTCAGCCCATACTACCTCGGAAGAAGAGTCCCCATCTAGCATCCTCTCCGCCACCGTAATACTGCTCTTGACTAGCAGCGCCACACCTCCCCCTCTTTTGCCTCCTTCTCTGAGCTTACTAAAACACCTAAACCCCGGAACCTGCAACAGCCATTCCTGTCCCTGCTCTATCCATGTCTCCGAAATGGCCACAACATCGAAGTCCCAGGTACCAACCCACGCTGCCAGTTCCCCTACCTTGTTTCGTATACTCCTGGCATTGAAGTAGACACACTTCAAACCACCTACCTGAACACTGGCCCCCTCCTGCGACGTCAAATCTGTGCTCCTGACCTCTATACTCTCATTCTCCCTTACCCTAAAACTACAATCCAGGTCCCCTCCACATCAACTGCTTTACCCTCATCCACCTGTTTCTCACCTTCTCAAAGAACTCTATATGGTTTGTGAGGCACAACCGACCCTTCACGAAACCGTGTTGACTATGTCTAATCAAATTATTCCTTTCCAGATGATTATACACCCTATCTCTTAAAAACCTTTCCAAGATTTTGCCCACAGCAGAAGTTAGACTCACTGGTCTATATTTACCGGGGTTGTCTCTACTCTCCTTCTTGAACAAGGGGACAACATTTGCTATCCTCCAGTCTTCTGGCACTATTCCTGTTGACAAAGATGACTTAAAGATCAAAGCCAAAGGCTCTGTAATCTCCTCCCTAGCTTCCCAGAGAATCCTAGGATAAATCGTATCCGGCCCAGGGGACTTATCAATTTTCACCCTTTCCAGAATAATTAACACCTCCTCCTTATGAACCTCAAGCCCTTCTAGTCTAGTAGCCTGAATCTCAGTATTCTCCTCGTCAACATTGTCTTTTTGCTGTGTGAATAGTGATGAAAAGTATTCATATAGCACCTCGCCTATCTCCTCGGACTCCAAGCACAACTTCCCACTACTGTCCTTGACTGGCCCTACTCTTACCCTAGTCATTCTTTTATTCCTGACATATCTATAGAAAGCTTTAGGGTTATCCTTGATCCTACATTCTAAAGTCTTCTCATGTCCCCTCCTGGCTCTTCTTAGCTCTCTCTTTAGGTCCTTCCTAGCTAACTTGTAACTCTCGAGCGCCCCAACTGAACCTTCATGTCTCATCTTTACATAAGCCTCCTTCCTTCTTCCTCTAGACAAGTGTTTCAACTGCCTTAGTAAACCACGGTTCCCTTGCTCGACCACTTCCTCCCTGCCTGACAGGTACATACTTATCAAGGACACGCAGTAGCTGTTCCTTGAACAAGCTCCACATTTCCATTGTGCACATCCCCTGCAGTTTTCCTCTCCGTCTCGGTGGGGGTGGGGGGGTTCCCGCCTCTCCATCTCCCTCGGTGGGGGGGTCCCCCCTCTCCATCTCTCTCGGTGGGGGAGTCCCCCCTCTCCATCTCTCTCATTGGGGGGTCCCCCCTCTACATCTCTCTCGTTGGGGTGGGTCCACCCTCTCCATCTCTCTCGGTGGGGGCAGGGTTCCCCCTCTCCATCTCTCTCGGTGGAGGGGGGGACCCCCCTCCATCTCTCTCGGCGGGGGGGTCCACCCTCTCCATTTCTCTCGGTGGAGGGGGAGTTCCCCCCTCTCCATCTCTCTCGGTGGGTGGGGGGTTCCCGCCTCTCTATCTCTCTCGGTGGGTGGGGGGTTCCCGCCTCTCTATCTCTCTCGGTGGGGGGGTCCCACCTCTCCATCTCTCTCGCTGGGGGAGTCCCCCCTCTCCATCTCTCTCGGTGGGGGGGGACCCCGTCTCCATCTCTCTCGGCAGGGGGGGGGGGGTCCACCCTCTCCATCTCTCTCGGTGGAGGGGGAGTTCTCCCCTCTCCATCTCTCTCGGTGGGGGCAGGGTTCCCCCCTCTCCATCTCTCTTGGTGGGGGGGACCCCCTCTCCATCTCTCTCGGCGGGGGGGGGGGCGGGGTCCTCCCTCTCCATCTCTCTCGGTGGAGGGGGAGTTCCCCCCTCTCCATCTCTCCCGGTGGGGGGGGGCGTGGTTCCACCCTCTCCATCTCTTGGTGGGGGGGGGGTTCCCCCTTCTCCATCACGCTTTGTGGGGGGTCTCCTTCTCCATCTCTCTCGGTGGGAGGGGGGTTCCACCCACTCCATCTCTCTCTGTGGGGGGTGGTCCCCCTTCTCCATCTCTCTCGGTGGGGGGGTTCCCCTTCTCCATCTCTCTCGGCGGGGGGTGTCCACCCTCTCCATTTCTCTCGGTGGAGGGGGAGTTCCCCCCTCTCCATCTCTCTCGGTGGGTGGGGGGTTCCCGCCTCTCTATCTCTCTCGGTGGGGGGGGTCCCCCCTCTCCATCTCTCTCGCTGGGGGAGTCCCCCCTCTCCATCTCTCTCGGTGGGGGGAACCCGTCTCCATCTCTCTCGGCAGGGGGGGGGGTCCACCCTCTCCATCTCTCTCGGTGGAGGGGGAGTTCTCCCCTCTCCATCTCTCTCGGTGGAGGGGGAGTTCTCCCCTCTCCATCTCTCTCGGTGGGGGCAGGGTTCCCCCCTCTCCATCTCTCTTGGTGGGGGGGACCCCCTCTCCATCTCTCTCGGCGGGGGGGGCGGGGTCCTCCCTCTCCATCTCTCTCGGTGGAGGGGGAGTTCCCCCCTCTCCATCTCTCCCGGTGGGGGGGGGGGGCGTGGTTCCACCCTCTCCATCTCTCTCTCGGTGGGGGGGGGGGTTCCCCCTTCTCCATCACGCTTTGTGGGGGGTCTCCTTCTCCATCTCTCTCGGTGGGAGGGGGGTTCCACCCACTCCATCTCTCTCTGTGGGGGGGGGTCCCCCTTCTCCATCTCTCTCGGTGGGGGGGTTCCCCTTCTCCATCTCTCTCGGTGGGGGCGGGGGGAGGGTGTTCTCCCCTCTCCATCTCTCTCGGTCTCTGCGTCTCTCTGTCTCTCTCTGGGACTCTGCCAAAACAAAATCCACAATCAGCAGTCGGCCATTTTCTTTCAGTTCACCGGAGCCATTTTATGTCAGTTCACAATGGCCATTGTATGTCAGTTCACGGTGGCCATTTTATGTCGGTTCACGGGAGCCATTTTCTGTCAGTTCACAATAGCCATTTTATGTCAGTTAACAATGGACAGTTCATGTCAGTTCACGGGGGCCTTTTTATGTCAGGTCGCAATGGCCATTTTATATCAGTTCACGGTGGCCATTTTATGTCAGTTCACAATGGCCATTTTATGTCAGTTCACAACGGCCATTTTATGTCAGTTCACGGTGGCCATTGTATATCAGTTCACAATGGCCATTTTATGTCAGTTCACAATGGCCATTTTCTGTCAGTTCACAATGGCCATTTTATGTCAGTTCACAATGGCCATTTTATGTCAGTTCACAATAGTCATTTTATGTCAATTTGCAATGGCCATTTTATGTCAGTTCACGGTGGCCATTGTATGTCAGTTCAGAATGGCCATTTTATGTCAATTTGCAATGGACAGTTTATGTCGGTTCACGGGGGCCATTTTATCTCAATCCACGGTGGCCATTTTATGTCAGCTCACGGTGGCCATTTTATGTCAGTTCACAGTGGCCATTTTATGTCAGTTCACAATGGCCATTTTATGTCAGTTCACGGGGGCCATTTTATGTCAGGTCGCAATGGCCATTTTATGTCAGTTCACAATGGACAGTTTATGTCAGTTCACGGGGGCCATTTTATGTCAGGTCGCAATAACCATTGTATGTCAGTTCAGAATGGACAGTTTATGTCAGTTCACGGGGGCCTTTTTATGTCAGGTCGCAATGGCCATTGTATGTCAGTTCACAATGTACAGTTTATGTCAGTTCACGGGGGCCTTTTTATGTCAGGTCGCAATGGCCATTTTATGTCAGTTCACGGTAGCCATTTTATGTCAGGTCGCAATGGCCATTTTATGTCAGTTCACGGGGGCCATTTTATGTCAGTTCACATTGTCCATTTTATGTCAGTTCACGGGGGCCATTGTATGTCAGTTCACAATGGCCATTTTATGTCAGTTCACGGGGTCCATTTTATGTCAGTTCACAATGGCCATTTTATGTCAGTTCACGGGGGCCATTGTATGTCAGTTCACAATGGCCATTTTATGTCAGTTCACAATGGCCATTTTATGTCAGTTCACAATGGCCATTTTATGTCAGTTCACAATGGCCATTTTATGTGAGATCACGGTGGCCATTGCAGGTCAGTTCACAATGGCCATTTTATGTCAGTTCACAATGGCCATTTTATGTCAGTCCATGGTGGCCATTGTATGTCAGTTCACATTGGCCATTGTATGCCAGTTCACAATGGCCATTTTATGTCAGTTTGCAATAGCCATTTTTTCTAAGTTGACGGTGGCCATTTTTTGTCAGTTCACAATGGCCATTTTATCTCAATTGCGGTGGCCAGTTCATGTTTGGTTCACGGGGGCCATGTTATGTCAGTTCACAGTGGCCATTTTATGTCAGTTCACGGGGTCCATTTTATGTCAGTTCTCAATGGCCATTTTATGTCAGTTCACAATGGCCATTTTATGTCAGTTCACAATGGACAGTTTATGTCAGTTCACGGGGGCCCTTTTATGTCAGTTCACAATGGCCATTGTATGTCAGTTCACAATGGCCATTTTATGTCAGTTTGCAATGGCCATTTTTTCTCAGTTGACGGTGGCCATTTTGTGGCAGTTCACGGTGGCCAATGTATGTGAGTTCACAATGGCCATTTTATGTCAGTTTGCAATGGCCATTTTATCTCAGTTGCGGTGACCAGTTCATGTTGGTTCACGGGGGCCATGTTATGTCAGTTCACGGTGGCCATTTTATGTCAGTTCACGGGGGCCATTTTATGTCAGTTCATGGTGGCTATTGTATGTCAGTACACAATTGTCATTTTATGTCAGTTCACGGTGGCCATTTTATCTCAGATCACAGTGGCCATTTTATGTCAGTTCACGGGGGCCATTTTATTCAGTCGATGGGGGCCATTTTATGTCAGTACATGGTGGCCATTTTATGTCAGTTCACGGTGGCCATTGTATGTCAGTTCACGGAGGCCATTTTATGTCAGGCCATGGTGGCTATTTTATGTCAGTTCACGGGGTCCATTTTATGTCAGTTCACAATGGCCATTTTATGTCAGTTCACAATGGCCATTTTATGTCAGTTCATGGTGGCCGTTGTATGTCAGTTCACAATGGCCATTTTATGTCAGTTTGCAATGACCATTTTTTCTCAGTTGACGGTGGCCATTTTGTGTCAGTTCATGGCGTCCATTGTATGTCAGTTCACAATGGACAGTTTATGAAAGTTCACGGGAGCCATTGTATGTCAGTTCACAATGGCCATTGTATGTCAGTTCTCAATGGCCATTTTATGTCAGTTCACGGGGGCCTTTTTATGTCAGGTCGCAATGGCCATTTTATGTCAGTTCACGGGGGCCATTTTATGTCAGTTCACATTGGCCATTTTATGTCAGTTCACCGGGGCCATTGTATGTCAGTTCACAATGGCCATTTTATGTCAGTTCACGGGGTCCATTTTATGTCAGTTCACAATGGCCATTTTATGTCAGTTCACAATGGCCATTTTATGTCAGTTCATGGTGGCCATTGTATGTCAGTTCACAATGGCCATTTTATGTCAGTTTGCAATGACCATTTTTTCTCAGTTGTCGGTGGCCATTTTGTGTCAGTTCATGGTGTCCATTGTATGTCATTTCACAATGGCCACTTTATGTCAGTTTGCAATGGCCATTTTATCTCAGTTTGGGTTGCCAGTTCATGTTTGGTTCACGGGGGCCATGTTACGTCAGTTCACAGTGGCCATTTTATGTCAGTTCACGGGGTCCATTTTATGTCAGTTCACAATGGCCATTTTATGTCAGTTCACAATGGCCATTTTATGTCAGTTCACAATGGACAGTTTATGTCAGTTCACGGGGGCCCTTTTATGTCAGTTCACAATGGCCATTGTTTGTCAGTTCACAATGGCCATTTTATGTCAGTTTGCAATGGCCATTTTTTCTCAGTTGACGGTGGCCATTTTGTGTCAGTTCACGGTGGCCATTGTATGTGAGTTCACAATGGCCATTTTATGTCAGTTTGCAATGGCCATTTTATCTCAGTTGCGGTGGCCAGTTCATGTTGGTTCACGGGGGCCATGTTATGTCAGTTCACAGTGGCCATTTTATGTCAGTTCACGGTGGCCATTTTATGTCAGATCACGGTGGCCATTGTATGTCAGTTCATGGCGTCCATTGTATGTCAGTTCACAATGGACAGTTTATGTCAGTTCACAATGGACAGTTTATGTCAGTTCACGGGGGCCATTGTATGTCAGTTCACAATGGCCATGTTATGTCAGTTCACAGTGGCCATTTTATGTCAGTTCACAGTGGCCATTTTATGTCAATTCACGGTAGCCATTGTATATCAGTTCACAATGGCCATTTTATGTCAGTTCATGGTGGCCATTGTATGTCGGTTCACAATGGCCATTTTATGTCAGTTCACGGGGTCCATTTAATGTCAGTTCACGGTGGCCATTTTATGTCAGTTCACAATGGCCATTTTATGTCAGTTCACAGTGGCCATTTTATGTCAATTCACGGTAGCCATTGTATATCAGTTCACAATGGTCATTTTATGTCAGTTCATGGTGGGCATTGTATGTCAGTTCACAATGGCCATTTTATGTCAGTTCACGGGGTCCATTTTATGTCAGTTCACGGTGGCCATTTTATGTCAGTTCACAATGTCCATTTTATGTCAGTTCACGGTGGCCATTGTATGTCAGTTCACAATAGTCATTTTATGTCTGTTCACAATGCCCATTTTATGTCTGTTCACAATGGCCATTTTATGTCAGTTCATGGTGGCCATTGTATGTCAGTTCACCATGGCCATTGTATGTCAGTTCACAATGGCCATTTTACGTCAGGTTGCAAAGGCCATTGTATGTCAGATCACAATGGCCATTTTATGTCAGTTTGCAATGGCCATTTAATCTCAGTTGCGGTGGCCAGTTCATGTTGGTTCACGGGGGCCATTTTATGTCAGTTCACGGTGGCCATTTTATGTCAGTTCACGGGGGCCATTTTATGTCAGTTCATGGTGGCCATTTTATCTCAGTTCACAGTGGCCATTTTATGTCAGTTCACGGGGGGCATTTTATTCAGTCGAAGGGGCCATTTAATGTCAGTACACGGTGGCCATTTTATGTCAGTTCATGGTGGTCATTTTATGTCGTTTGAAGGTAACCATTTTATTTCAGCTCGCAATGGCCATTTTATGTCAGTTCACGGTGGCCATTGTATGTCAGTTCACGGAGGCCATTTTATGTCAGGTCACGGCGGCTATTTTATGTGAGCTCACGGCAGCCATTTTATGTTCATTTACGGTGGCCATTTTATGTCAGTTCACGGCAGCCATTTTATGTCAGTACACGGTGGTCATTCAATGTCGGTTGAAGGGGTCCATTGTATGTCAGTTCACGGTGGCCATTTTAAGTCAGTTCACGGTGGCCATTTTAAGTCAGTTCACGGTGGCCATTTTATGTCAGTTCACGTTGGCCATTTTATGTCAGTTCACGGCAGCCATTTTATGTCAGTTCACGGTGGCCATTATATGTCAGTTCACGGTGGCCATTTTACGTCAGTTCACGGCAGGCTTTTTATGTCAGAACACGGCAACCATTTCTGGCAATTTTCAGCCATCCCACAGCCAGCACTGCCAGTGCTCACCCACACAGCCAGCACTGTCAGCGCTCCCCTACACAGCCAGCACTGTCAGTGCTCCCACCACACAGCCAGCACTGTCAGTGCTCCGCCCACACAGCCAGCACTATCAATGCTCCCACCACACAGCCAGCACTGTCAGTGCTCCCACCACACAGCCAGCACTGTCAGTGCTCAGCCCACACAGCCAGGACTGTCAGTGCTCCCACCACACAGCCAGCACTGTCAGTGCTCCCCCACACAGCCAGCACTGTCAGTGCTCACCCCACACAGCCAGGACTGTCAGTGCTCCCACCACACAGCCAGCACTGTCAGTGCTCCCACCACACAGCCAGCACTGTCAGTGCTCCCACCACACAGCCAGCACCGTCAGTGCTCCCACCACACAGCCAGCACTGTCAGTGCTCCCCAAACAGCCAGCACTGTCAGTGCTCTCCCCACACAGCCAGCACTGTCAGTGCTCCCCCACACAGCCAGCACTGTCAGTGCCCCCCCACACAGCCAGCACTGTCAGTGCTCCCCACACAGCCAGCACTGTCAGTGCTCCCCCCACACAGCCAGCACTGTCAGTGCTCCCCCCAAAGAGCCAGCACTGTCAGTGCTCCCCCACACAGCCAGCACTGTCAGTGCTCCCCCCACACAGCCAGCACTGTCAGTGCTACCCCCACACAGTCAGCACTGTCAATGCTCCCCCACACAGCCAGCACTGTCAGTGCTCCCACCACACAGCCAGCACTGTCAGTGCTCCCACCACACAGCCAGCACTGTCAGTGCTCCACCCTCACAGCCAGCTCTGTCAGTGCTCCCACAACACAGCCAGCACTGTCAGTGATCCCGCACACAGCCAGCGCTATCAGTGCTCCCCTCACACAGCCAGCACTGCCAGTGCTCCCACCGCACAGCCAGCACTGCCAGTGCTCCCACCACACAGCCAGCACTGTTAGTGCTCCCCCACACAGCCAGCACTGTCAGTGCTCCCACCGCACAGCCAGCACTGCCAGTGCTCCCACCACACAGCCAGCACTGTCAGTGCTCCCCATACACAGCCAGCACTGTCTGTGCTCCCCACACAGCCAGCACTGTCTGTGCTCCCCCACAGAGCCAGCACTGTCAGTGTTCCACCCTCACAGCCAGCACTGTCAGTGCTCCCACCACACAGCCAGCACTGTCAGTGCTCCCACCACACTGCCAGCACTGTCAGTGCTCCCACCACACAGCCAGACTGTCAGTGCTCCCCCCAGACAGCCAGCACTGTCAGTGCTCCCCACACAGCCAGCATTGTCAGTGCTCCCCCACACAGCCAGCACTGTCAGTGCTCCCCCACACAGCCAGCACTGTCAGTGCTCCCTCACCACACAGCCAGCAATGCCAGTGCTCCCACCACACAGCCAGCACTGTCAGTGCTCCCACCACACAGCCAGCAATGCCAGTGCTCCCACCACACAGCCAGCACTGTCAGTGCTCCCACCACACAGCCAGCACTGACAGTGCTCCACCACAGAGCCAACACTGTCAGTCCTCCCACCACACAGCCAGCACTGTCAGTGCTCCCCCCACGCAGCCAGCACTGTCAGTGCTCCCACCACACAGCCAGCACTGTCAGTGCTCCCACCACACAGCCAGCAATGCCAGTGCTCCCACAACACAGCCAGCACTGTCAGTGCTCCCACCCCACAGAGCCAACACTGTCAGTGCTCCCCTCACACAGCTAGCACTGTCAGTGCTCCCCAAACAGCCAGCACTGTCAGTGACCCCCCACATAGCCAGCACTGTCAGTGCTCTCACCCCACACAGCCAGCACTGTCAGTGCTCCACCCTCACAGCCAACACTGTCAGTGCTCTCCCACACAGCCAGCACTGTCAGTGCTCCCACCACACAGCCAGCACTGTCAGTGCTCCCCCACAAAGCCAGCACTATCAGTGCTCCCACCACACAGCGAGCACTGTCAGTGCTCCCCACACAGCCAGCACTGTCAGTGCTCCCCTACACAGCCAGCACTGTCAGTGCTTCCACCCAACACAGCAAGCACTGTCAGTGCACCCCCACACAGCCAGCACTGCCAGTGCTCCCACCACACAGCCAGCACTGTCAGTGCTCGCCCACACAGCCAGCACTGACAGGGCTCCCCCCACACAGCCAGCACTGTCAGTGCTCCCCCCACACAGCCAGCACTTTCAGTGCTCCCCACAGAGCCAGCACTGTCCGTGCTCCCACTAGATAGCCTGCCCTGTCAGTGCTCCCACCACACAGCCAGCACTGCCAGTGCTCCCACCACACAGCCAGCACTGTCAGTGCTCCCCCCACACAGCCAGCACTGTCAGTGCTCCCACCATACAGACGGCACTGTCAGTGCTCCCACACACACAGCCAGCACTGTCAGTGCTCCCACCACAAAGCCAGCACTGTCAGTGCTCTCCCCACACTTCCAGCACTGTTAGTGCTCCCACCACACAGCCAGCACTGTCAGTGCTCCCACCATACAGACGGCACTGTCAGTGCTCCCACACACACAGCCAGCACTGTCAGTGCTCCCACCACACAGCCTGCACTGTCAGTGCTCTCCCCACACAGCCAGCACTGTCAGTGCTCCCCACACAGCCAGCACCGTCAGTGCTCCCCCCACACAGCCAGCACTGTCAGTGCTCCCACACAGCCAGCAATGCCAGTGCTCTCCCACACAGCCAGCACTGTCAGTGCTCCTACCGCACCCACCCAGCACTGTCAGTGCTCCCCCCACATAGGCAGCACTGTCAGTGCTCCCCCCACATAGGCAGCACTGTCAGTGCTCCCCACACAGCCAGCACTGTCAGTGCTCCCCCCACACAGCCAGCACTGTCAGTGCTCCCCACACAGCCAGCACTGCCAGTGCTCTCCCACACAGCCAGCACTGTCAGTGCTCCTAACCCACACAGCCAGCACTGTCAGTGCTCCCACCACACAACCCGCACTGTCAATGCTCCCCCACACAGCCAGCACTGTCAGTGCTCCCCACACAGCCAGCACTGTCAGTGCTCCCCCCACACAGCCAGCACTGTCAGTGCTCCCCACACAGCCAGCACTGCCAGTGCTCTCCCACACAGCCAGCACTGTCAGTGCTCCCCCACACAGCCAGCACTGTCAGTGCTCCTACCCCACACAGCCAGCACTGTCAGTGCTCCCCCACACAGCCAGCACTGTCAGTGCTCCACCCACACAGCCTGAACTGTCAGTGCTCCCCGCACAGCAAGCACTGTCAGTGCTCCCCCCACACAGCCAGCACTGTCATCCTCCCCCCGCACAGCAAGCACTGTCAGTGCTCCCCCCACACAGCCAGCACTGTCATCCTCCCCCCACACAGCCAGCAAGGTCAGTGCTCCCCCCACACAGCCAGCACTGTTAGTGCTCCCCCCACACAGCCAGCACTGTCAGTGCTCCCCCCATACAGCCAGCACTGTCAGTGCTCCCTCACACAGCCAGCACTGTCAGTGCTGCCACCACACAGCCAGCACTGTCAGCCCTCCCCCACACAGCCAGCACTGTCAATGCTCCCCCACACAGCCAGCACTGTCAGCGCTCCCCTACACAGCCAGCACTGTCAGTGCTCTCACCACACAGCCAGCACTGTCAGTGCTCCCACCACAAAGCCAGCACTGTCAGTGCTCCCACCACACAGCCAGCACCGTCAGTGCTCCCACCACACAGCCAGCACTGTCAGTGCTCCCACCACACAGCCAGCACTGTCTGTGCTCCCACCACACAGCCAGCACTGTCAGTTCTCCCCACACAGCCAGCACCATCAGTGCTCCCACCACACAGCCAGCAATGTCAGTGCTCCCCCCACACAGCCAGCACTGTCAGTGCTCCCCACGCAGCCAGCACTGTCAGTGCTCGGCCCACACAGCCAGCACTGTCAGTGCTCCCCCCAAAGAGCCAGCACTGTCAGTGCTCCCCCCACACAACCAGCACTGTCAGTGCTCCCCCACACAGCCAGCACTGTCAGTGCTCCCCACACAGTCAGCACTGTCAATGCTCCCCCCACACAGCCAGCACTGTCAGTGCTACCCCCACACAGTCAGCACTGTCAATGCTCCCCCACACAGCCAGCACTGTCAGTGCTCCCACCACACAGCCAGCACTGTCAGTGCTCCCCACACAGCCAGCACTGTCAATGCTCCCCCACACAGCCAGCACTGTCAGTGCTCCACCCGCACAGCCAGCACTGTCAGTGCTCCCACAACACAGCCAGCACTGTCAGTGATCCCCGCACACAGCCAGCACTGCCAGTGCTCCCACCGCACAGCCAGTACTGTCAGTGCTCCGCCCACACAGCCAGCACTGTCAGTGCTCCCACCACACAGCCAGCACTGTCAGTGCTCCCACCACACAGCCAGCACTGTCAGTGCTCCCACCACACAGCCAGCACTGTCAGTGCTCCACCCTCACAGCCAGCACTGTCAGTGCTCCCACAACACAGCCAGCACTGTCAGTGATCCCGCACACAGCCAGCGCTATCAGTGCTCCCCTCACACAGCCAGCACTGCCAGTGCTCCCACCACACAGCCAGTACTGTCAGTGCTCCGCCCACACAGCCAGCACTATCAGTGCTCCCACCACACAGCCAGCACTGTCAGTGCTCCCCACACACATACATCATTGTCAGTGCTCCCCCACACAGCCAGCACTGTCAGTGCTCCCCACACACAGACAGCACTGTCAGTGCTCCCCCACACAGCCAGCACTGTCAATGCTCCCCCACACAGCCAGCACTGTCAGCGCTCCCCTAAACAGCCAGCACTGTCAGTGCTCCCACCACACAGCCAGCACTGTCAGTGCTCCGCCCAAACAGCCAGCACTGTCAGTGCTCCCACCGCACAGCCAGCACTGTCAGTGCTCCCACCACACAGCCAGCACTGTCAGTGCTCCCACCACACAGCCAGCACTGTCTGTGCTCCCACCAGACAGCCAGCACTGTCAGTGCTCCCCACACAGCCAGCACCGTCAGTGCTCCCACCACACAGCCAGCAGTGTCAGTGCTCCCCCCACACATCCAGCACTGTCAGTGCTCCCCCACGCAGCCAGCACTGTCAGTGCTCCCCCCACACAGCCAGCACTGTCAGTGCTCCCCCCACACAGCCAGCACTGTCAGTGCTCCCCCCACACAGCCAGCACTGCCAGTGCTCCCAACACACAGCCAGCACTGTCAGTTCCCCCCTCACACACAGCCAGCACTGTCAGTGCTCCCCCACACAGCCAGCACTGTCGGTGCTCCCCACACAGCCAGCACTGTCGGTGCTCCACCCCCACAGAGCCAGCACTGTCAGTGCTCCCCCACACAGCCAGCACTGTCAGTGCTCCCACCACACAGCCAGCACTGTCAGTGCTCCCCACACAGCCAGCACTGTCAGTGCTCCCACCACACAGCCAGCACTGTCAGTGCTCCCCCACACAGCCAGCACTGTCAGTGCTCCCCCACACAGCCAGCACTGTCAGTGCACCCCCCACAGTCAGCACTGCCAGTGCTCCCCCACAATGCCAGCACTGTCAGTGCTCCCACCACAAAGTCAGCTCTCTCAGTGCTCTCCAGACACAGCCAGCACTGTCAGTGCTCCCACCACACAGCCAGCACTGTCAGTGCTCCACCCCCACACAGCCAGCACTGTCTGTGCTCTCCCAAACAGCCAGCACTGTCAGTGCTCGCCCCACACAGCAAGCAATGTCAGTGCTCCCACCACACAGCCAGCACTGTCAGTGCTCCCCCCACACAGCCAGCACTGTCAGTGCTCCCACCACACAGCCAGCACTGTCAGTGCTCCCCCACACAGCCAGCACTGTCAGTGCTCCCCCACACAGCCAGCACTGTCAGTGCTCACCCACACAGCCAGCACTGTCAGTGCTCCCCCACACAGCCAGCACCGTCAGTGCTCCCCCACACAGCCTGCACTGTCAGTGCTCTCCCCACACAGCCAGCACTGTCAGTGCTCCCACCACACAGCCAGCACTGTCATTACTCCCACCACACAGCCAGAACTGTCACTGCTCCCCCCACACAGCCAGCACTTTCAGTGCTCCCACCGCACAGCCAGCACTGGCAGTGCTCCCACCACACAGCCAGCACTGTCAGTGCTCCCACCACACAGACAGCACTGTCAGGGCTTCCCCCACACATCCAGCACTGTCAGTGCTCCCACCACACAGCCAGCACTGTCAGCCCTTCCCCACACATCCAGCACTGTCAGTGCTCCCACCACACAGCCAGCACTGTCAGCCCTTCCCCACACAGCCAGCACTGTCAATGCTCCCCCACACAGCCAGCGCTGTCAGTGCTCCTCCCACACAGCCCGCACTGTCAGTGCTCCCACAACACAGCCAGCACTGTCAGTGCTCCCCCACACAGCCAGCACTGTCAGTGCTCCCTCACCACACAGCCAGCACTGTCAGTGCTCCCCCACACACCCAGCACTGTCAGTGCTCCCACCACACAGCCAGCAATGCCAGTGCTCCCACCACACAGCCAGCACTGTCAGTGCTCCCACCACACAGCCAGCACTGACAGTGCTCCACCACAGAGCCAACACTGTGAGTCCTCCCACCACACAGCCAGCCCTGTCAGTGCTCCCCCCACGCAGCCAGCACTATCAGTGCTCCCACCACACAGCCAGCACTGTCAGTGCTCCCACCACACAGCCAGCAATGCCAGTGCTCCCACCACACAGCCAGCACTGTCAGTGCTCCCACCACACAGAGCCAACACTGTCAGTGCTCCCCTCACACAGCTAGCACTGTCAGTGCTCCCCATACAGCCAGCACTGTCAGTGACCCCCCACATAGCCAGCACTGTCAGTGCACTCACCCCACACAGCGAGCACTGTCAGTGCTCCACCCTCACAGCCAACACTGTCAGTGCTCTCCCACACAGCCAGCACTGTCAGTGCTCCCACCACACAGCCAGCACTGTCAGTGCTCTCCCACAGAGCCAGCACTATCAGTGCTCCCACCACACAGCGAGCACTGTCAGTGCTCCCCACACAGCCAGCACTGTCAGTGCTCCCCTACACAGCCAGCACTGTCAGTGCTCCCACCACACAGCGAGCACTGTCAGTGCTCCTCCCACACAACCAGCACTGCCAGTGCTCCCCCCACACAGCCAGCACTGTCAGTGCTCCCCACACAGCCAGCACTGTCAGTGCTCCCCTACACAGCCAGCACTGTCAGTGCTTCCACCCAACACAGCAAGCACTGTCAGTGCTCCCCCACACAGCCAGCACTGCCAGTGCTCCCACCACACAGCCAGCACTGTCAGTACTCCCACCACACAGCCAGCACTGTCAGTGCCCCCACACCACACAGCCAGCACTATCAGTGCTCCCCCACAGCCAGCACTGCCAGTTCTCCACCCACAGAGCTAGCACTGTCAGTGCTCGCCCACACAGCCAGCACTGTCAGTGCTCCACCCTCACAGCCAGCACTGTCAGTGCTCTCCCACACAGCCAGCACTGTCAGTGCTCCCCCACACAGCCAGCACTGTCAGTGCTCCCTCACCACACAGCCAGCACTGTCAGTGCTCCCCCCACACACCCAGCACTGTCAATGCTCCCACCACACAGCCAGCAATGCCAGTGCTCCCACCACACAGCCAGCACTGTCAGTGCTCCACCACAGAGCCAACACTGTCAGTCCTCCCACCACACAGCCAGCACTGTCAGTGCTCCCCCCACGCAGCCAGCACTATCTGTGCTCCCACCACTCAGACAGCACTGTCAGTGCTCCCACCACACAGAGCCAACACTGTCAGTGCTCCCCTCACACAGCTAGCACTGTCAGTGCTCCCCACACAGCCAGCAATGTCAGTGCTCCCCCACACAGCCAGCACTGTCAGTGCTCCCCCACATAGCCAGCACTGTCAGTGCTCCCCGCACAGCCAGCACTGTCAGTGCTCCCACCACACAGCTAACACTGCCAGTGCTCCCACCACACAGCCAGCACTGTCAGTGCTCCCCCACACAGCCAGCACTGTCAGTGCTCCCACCACACAGCCAGCACCGTCAGTGCTCCCACCACACAGCCAGCACTGTCAGTGCTCCCCAAACAGCCAGCACTGTCAGTGCTCTCCCCACACAGCCAGCACTGTCAGTGCTCCCCCACACAGCCAGCACTGTCAGTGCCCCCCCACACAGCCAGCACTGTCAGTGCTCCCCACACAGCCAGCACTGTCAGTGCTCCCCCCACACAGCCAGCACTGTCAGTGCTCCCCCCAAAGAGCCAGCACTGTCAGTGCTCCCCCACACAGCCAGCACTGTCAGTGCTCCCCCCACACAGCCAGCACTGTCAGTGCTACCCCCACACAGTCAGCACTGTCAATGCTCCCCCACACAGCCAGCACTGTCAGTGCTCCCACCACACAGCCAGCACTGTCAGTGCTCCCACCACACAGCCAGCACTGTCAGTGCTCCACCCTCACAGCCAGCTCTGTCAGTGCTCCCACAACACAGCCAGCACTGTCAGTGATCCCGCACACAGCCAGCGCTATCAGTGCTCCCCTCACACAGCCAGCACTGCCAGTGCTCCCACCGCACAGCCAGCACTGCCAGTGCTCCCACCACACAGCCAGCACTGTTAGTGCTCCCCCACACAGCCAGCACTGTCAGTGCTCCCACCGCACAGCCAGCACTGCCAGTGCTCCCACCACACAGCCAGCACTGTCAGTGCTCCCCATACACAGCCAGCACTGTCTGTGCTCCCCACACAGCCAGCACTGTCTGTGCTCCCCCACAGAGCCAGCACTGTCAGTGTTCCACCCTCACAGCCAGCACTGTCAGTGCTCCCACCACACAGCCAGCACTGTCAGTGCTCCCACCACACTGCCAGCACTGTCAGTGCTCCCACCACACAGCCAGACTGTCAGTGCTCCCCCCAGACAGCCAGCACTGTCAGTGCTCCCCACACAGCCAGCATTGTCAGTGCTCCCCCACACAGCCAGCACTGTCAGTGCTCCCCCACACAGCCAGCACTGTCAGTGCTCCCTCACCACACAGCCAGCAATGCCAGTGCTCCCACCACACAGCCAGCACTGTCAGTGCTCCCACCACACAGCCAGCAATGCCAGTGCTCCCACCACACAGCCAGCACTGTCAGTGCTCCCACCACACAGCCAGCACTGACAGTGCTCCACCACAGAGCCAACACTGTCAGTCCTCCCACCACACAGCCAGCACTGTCAGTGCTCCCCCCACGCAGCCAGCACTGTCAGTGCTCCCACCACACAGCCAGCACTGTCAGTGCTCCCACCACACAGCCAGCAATGCCAGTGCTCCCACAACACAGCCAGCACTGTCAGTGCTCCCACCCCACAGAGCCAACACTGTCAGTGCTCCCCTCACACAGCTAGCACTGTCAGTGCTCCCCAAACAGCCAGCACTGTCAGTGACCCCCCACATAGCCAGCACTGTCAGTGCTCTCACCCCACACAGCCAGCACTGTCAGTGCTCCACCCTCACAGCCAACACTGTCAGTGCTCTCCCACACAGCCAGCACTGTCAGTGCTCCCACCACACAGCCAGCACTGTCAGTGCTCCCCCACAAAGCCAGCACTATCAGTGCTCCCACCACACAGCGAGCACTGTCAGTGCTCCCCACACAGCCAGCACTGTCAGTGCTCCCCTACACAGCCAGCACTGTCAGTGCTTCCACCCAACACAGCAAGCACTGTCAGTGCACCCCCACACAGCCAGCACTGCCAGTGCTCCCACCACACAGCCAGCACTGTCAGTGCTCGCCCACACAGCCAGCACTGACAGGGCTCCCCCCACACAGCCAGCACTGTCAGTGCTCCCCCCACACAGCCAGCACTTTCAGTGCTCCCCACAGAGCCAGCACTGTCCGTGCTCCCACTAGATAGCCTGCCCTGTCAGTGCTCCCACCACACAGCCAGCACTGCCAGTGCTCCCACCACACAGCCAGCACTGTCAGTGCTCCCCCCACACAGCCAGCACTGTCAGTGCTCCCACCATACAGACGGCACTGTCAGTGCTCCCACACACACAGCCAGCACTGTCAGTGCTCCCACCACAAAGCCAGCACTGTCAGTGCTCTCCCCACACTTCCAGCACTGTTAGTGCTCCCACCACACAGCCAGCACTGTCAGTGCTCCCACCATACAGACGGCACTGTCAGTGCTCCCACACACACAGCCAGCACTGTCAGTGCTCCCACCACACAGCCTGCACTGTCAGTGCTCTCCCCACACAGCCAGCACTGTCAGTGCTCCCCACACAGCCAGCACCGTCAGTGCTCCCCCCACACAGCCAGCACTGTCAGTGCTCCCACACAGCCAGCAATGCCAGTGCTCTCCCACACAGCCAGCACTGTCAGTGCTCCTACCGCACCCACCCAGCACTGTCAGTGCTCCCCCCACATAGGCAGCACTGTCAGTGCTCCCCCCACATAGGCAGCACTGTCAGTGCTCCCCACACAGCCAGCACTGTCAGTGCTCCCCCCACACAGCCAGCACTGTCAGTGCTCCCCACACAGCCAGCACTGCCAGTGCTCTCCCACACAGCCAGCACTGTCAGTGCTCCTAACCCACACAGCCAGCACTGTCAGTGCTCCCACCACACAACCCGCACTGTCAATGCTCCCCCACACAGCCAGCACTGTCAGTGCTCCCCCACACAGCCAGCACTGTCAGTGCTCCTACCCCACACAGCCAGCACTGTCAGTGCTCCCCCACACAGCCAGCACTGTCAGTGCTCCACCCACACAGCCTGAACTGTCAGTGCTCCCCGCACAGCAAGCACTGTCAGTGCTCCCCCCACACAGCCAGCACTGTCATCCTCCCCCCGCACAGCAAGCACTGTCAGTGCTCCCCCCACACAGCCAGCACTGTCATCCTCCCCCCACACAGCCAGCAAGGTCAGTGCTCCCCCCACACAGCCAGCACTGTTAGTGCTCCCCCCACACAGCCAGCACTGTCAGTGCTCCCCCCATACAGCCAGCACTGTCAGTGCTCCCTCACACAGCCAGCACTGTCAGTGCTGCCACCACACAGCCAGCACTGTCAGCCCTCCCCCACACAGCCAGCACTGTCAATGCTCCCCCACACAGCCAGCACTGTCAGCGCTCCCCTACACAGCCAGCACTGTCAGTGCTCTCACCACACAGCCAGCACTGTCAGTGCTCCCACCACAAAGCCAGCACTGTCAGTGCTCCCACCACACAGCCAGCACCGTCAGTGCTCCCACCACACAGCCAGCACTGTCAGTGCTCCCACCACACAGCCAGCACTGTCTGTGCTCCCACCACACAGCCAGCACTGTCAGTTCTCCCCACACAGCCAGCACCATCAGTGCTCCCACCACACAGCCAGCAATGTCAGTGCTCCCCCCACACAGCCAGCACTGTCAGTGCTCCCCACGCAGCCAGCACTGTCAGTGCTCGGCCCACACAGCCAGCACTGTCAGTGCTCCCCCCAAAGAGCCAGCACTGTCAGTGCTCCCCCCACACAACCAGCACTGTCAGTGCTCCCCCACACAGCCAGCACTGTCAGTGCTCCCCACACAGTCAGCACTGTCAATGCTCCCCCCACACAGCCAGCACTGTCAGTGCTACCCCCACACAGTCAGCACTGTCAATGCTCCCCCACACAGCCAGCACTGTCAGTGCTCCCACCACACAGCCAGCACTGTCAGTGCTCCCCACACAGCCAGCACTGTCAATGCTCCCCCACACAGCCAGCACTGTCAGTGCTCCACCCGCACAGCCAGCACTGTCAGTGCTCCCACAACACAGCCAGCACTGTCAGTGATCCCCGCACACAGCCAGCACTGCCAGTGCTCCCACCGCACAGCCAGTACTGTCAGTGCTCCGCCCACACAGCCAGCACTGTCAGTGCTCCCACCACACAGCCAGCACTGTCAGTGCTCCCACCACACAGCCAGCACTGTCAGTGCTCCCACCACACAGCCAGCACTGTCAGTGCTCCACCCTCACAGCCAGCACTGTCAGTGCTCCCACAACACAGCCAGCACTGTCAGTGATCCCGCACACAGCCAGCGCTATCAGTGCTCCCCTCACACAGCCAGCACTGCCAGTGCTCCCACCACACAGCCAGTACTGTCAGTGCTCCGCCCACACAGCCAGCACTATCAGTGCTCCCACCACACAGCCAGCACTGTCAGTGCTCCCCACACACATACATCATTGTCAGTGCTCCCCCACACAGCCAGCACTGTCAGTGCTCCCCACACACAGACAGCACTGTCAGTGCTCCCCCACACAGCCAGCACTGTCAATGCTCCCCCACACAGCCAGCACTGTCAGCGCTCCCCTAAACAGCCAGCACTGTCAGTGCTCCCACCACACAGCCAGCACTGTCAGTGCTCCGCCCAAACAGCCAGCACTGTCAGTGCTCCCACCGCACAGCCAGCACTGTCAGTGCTCCCACCACACAGCCAGCACTGTCAGTGCTCCCACCACACAGCCAGCACTGTCTGTGCTCCCACCAGACAGCCAGCACTGTCAGTGCTCCCCACACAGCCAGCACCGTCAGTGCTCCCACCACACAGCCAGCAGTGTCAGTGCTCCCCCCACACATCCAGCACTGTCAGTGCTCCCCCACGCAGCCAGCACTGTCAGTGCTCCCCCCACACAGCCAGCACTGTCAGTGCTCCCCCCACACAGCCAGCACTGTCAGTGCTCCCCCCACACAGCCAGCACTGCCAGTGCTCCCAACACACAGCCAGCACTGTCAGTTCCCCCCTCACACACAGCCAGCACTGTCAGTGCTCCCCCACACAGCCAGCACTGTCGGTGCTCCCCACACAGCCAGCACTGTCGGTGCTCCACCCCCACAGAGCCAGCACTGTCAGTGCTCCCCCACACAGCCAGCACTGTCAGTGCTCCCACCACACAGCCAGCACTGTCAGTGCTCCCCACACAGCCAGCACTGTCAGTGCTCCCACCACACAGCCAGCACTGTCAGTGCTCCCCCACACAGCCAGCACTGTCAGTGCTCCCCCACACAGCCAGCACTGTCAGTGCACCCCCCACAGTCAGCACTGCCAGTGCTCCCCCACAATGCCAGCACTGTCAGTGCTCCCACCACAAAGTCAGCTCTCTCAGTGCTCTCCAGACACAGCCAGCACTGTCAGTGCTCCCACCACACAGCCAGCACTGTCAGTGCTCCACCCCCACACAGCCAGCACTGTCTGTGCTCTCCCAAACAGCCAGCACTGTCAGTGCTCGCCCCACACAGCAAGCAATGTCAGTGCTCCCACCACACAGCCAGCACTGTCAGTGCTCCCCCCACACAGCCAGCACTGTCAGTGCTCCCACCACACAGCCAGCACTGTCAGTGCTCCCCCACACAGCCAGCACTGTCAGTGCTCCCCCACACAGCCAGCACTGTCAGTGCTCACCCACACAGCCAGCACTGTCAGTGCTCCCCCACACAGCCAGCACCGTCAGTGCTCCCCCACACAGCCTGCACTGTCAGTGCTCTCCCCACACAGCCAGCACTGTCAGTGCTCCCACCACACAGCCAGCACTGTCATTACTCCCACCACACAGCCAGAACTGTCACTGCTCCCCCCACACAGCCAGCACTTTCAGTGCTCCCACCGCACAGCCAGCACTGGCAGTGCTCCCACCACACAGCCAGCACTGTCAGTGCTCCCACCACACAGACAGCACTGTCAGGGCTTCCCCCACACATCCAGCACTGTCAGTGCTCCCACCACACAGCCAGCACTGTCAGCCCTTCCCCACACAGCCAGCACTGTCAATGCTCCCCCACACAGCCAGCGCTGTCAGTGCTCCTCCCACACAGCCCGCACTGTCAGTGCTCCCACAACACAGCCAGCACTGTCAGTGCTCCCCCCACACAGCCAGCACTGTCAGTGCTCCCCCACACACCCAGCACTGTCAGTGCTCCCACCACACAGCCAGCAATGCCAGTGCTCCCACCACACAGCCAGCACTGTCAGTGCTCCCACCACACAGCCAGCACTGACAGTGCTCCACCACAGAGCCAACACTGTGAGTCCTCCCACCACACAGCCAGCCCTGTCAGTGCTCCCCCCACGCAGCCAGCACTATCAGTGCTCCCACCACACAGCCAGCACTGTCAGTGCTCCCACCACACAGCCAGCAATGCCAGTGCTCCCACCACACAGCCAGCACTGTCAGTGCTCCCACCACACAGAGCCAACACTGTCAGTGCTCCCCTCACACAGCTAGCACTGTCAGTGCTCCCCATACAGCCAGCACTGTCAGTGACCCCCCACATAGCCAGCACTGTCAGTGCACTCACCCCACACAGCGAGCACTGTCAGTGCTCCACCCTCACAGCCAACACTGTCAGTGCTCTCCCACACAGCCAGCACTGTCAGTGCTCCCACCACACAGCCAGCACTGTCAGTGCTCTCCCACAGAGCCAGCACTATCAGTGCTCCCACCACACAGCGAGCACTGTCAGTGCTCCCCACACAGCCAGCACTGTCAGTGCTCCCCTACACAGCCAGCACTGTCAGTGCTCCCACCACACAGCGAGCACTGTCAGTGCTCCTCCCACACAACCAGCACTGCCAGTGCGCCCCCCACACAGCCAGCACTGTCAGTGCTCCCCACACAGCCAGCACTGTCAGTGCTCCCCTACACAGCCAGCACTGTCAGTGCTTCCACCCAACACAGCAAGCACTGTCAGTGCTCCCCCACACAGCCAGCACTGCCAGTGCTCCCACCACACAGCCAGCACTGTCAGTACTCCCACCACACAGCCAGCACTGTCAGTGCCCCCACACCACACAGCCAGCACTATCAGTGCTCCCCCACAGCCAGCACTGCCAGTTCTCCACCCACAGAGCTAGCACTGTCAGTGCTCGCCCACACAGCCAGCACTGTCAGTGCTCCACCCTCACAGCCAGCACTGTCAGTGCTCTCCCACACAGCCAGCACTGTCAGTGCTCCCCCACACAGCCAGCACTGTCAGTGCTCCCTCACCACACAGCCAGCACTGTCAGTGCTCCCCCCACACACCCAGCACTGTCAATGCTCCCACCACACAGCCAGCAATGCCAGTGCTCCCACCACACAGCCAGCACTGTCAGTGCTCCACCACAGAGCCAACACTGTCAGTCCTCCCACCACACAGCCAGCACTGTCAGTGCTCCCCCCACGCAGCCAGCACTATCTGTGCTCCCACCACTCAGACAGCACTGTCAGTGCTCCCACCACACAGAGCCAACACTGTCAGTGCTCCCCTCACACAGCTAGCACTGTCAGTGCTCCCCACACAGCCAGCAATGTCAGTGCTCCCCCACACAGCCAGCACTGTCAGTGCTCCCCCACATAGCCAGCACTGTCAGTGCTCCCCGCACAGCCAGCACTGTCAGTGCTCCCACCACACAGCTAACACTGCCAGTGCTCCCACCACACAGCCAGCACTGTCAGTGCTCCCCCACACAGCCAGCACTGTCAGTGCTCCCACCACACAGCCAGCACTGTCAGTGCTCCCCATACAGCCAGCACTGCCAGTGCTCCCCCACACAGCCAGCACTGTCAGTGCTCCCACCACACAGCTAGCACTGTAAGTGCTCCCCCACGCAGCCAGCACTGTCAGTGCTCCCACCACACAGCCAGCACTGCCAGTGCTCCCACCACACAGCCAGCACTGTCAGTGCTCCCCCCCCACACAGCCAGCACTGTCAGTGCTCCCCACACAGCCAGCACTGTCAGTGCTCCACCCACACAGCCAGCACTAACAGTGCTCCCAGCACACAGCCAGCACTGTCATTACTCCCACCACACAGCCAGAACTGTCACTGCTCCCCCCCACACAGCCAGCACTTTCAGTGGTCCCACCGCACAGCCAGCACTGACAGTGCTCCCACCACACAGCCAGCACTGTCAGGGCTTCCCCCCATACAGCCAGCACTGTCAGTGCTCCCCCACACATCCAGCACTGTCAGTGCTCCCACCACACAGCCAGCACTGTCAGCCCTTCCCCACACAGCCAGCACTGTCAATGCTCCCCCACACAGCCAGCGCTGTCAGTGCTCCTCCCACACAGCCAGCACTGTCAGTGCTCCCACCACACAGCCAGCACTGTCAGTGCTCCCCCCACACAGCCAGCACTGTCAGTGCTCCCACCACACAGCCAGCAATGCCAGTGCTCCCACCACACAGCCAGCACTGTCAGTGCTCCCACCACACAGCCAGCACTGACAGTGCTCCGCCACAGAGCCAACACTGTGAGTCCTTCCACCACACAGCCAGCACTGTCAGTGCTCCCCCCACGCAGCCAGCACTATCAGTGCTCCCACCACACAGCCAGCACTGTCAGTGCTCCCACCACACAGCCAGCAATGCCAGTGCTCCCACCACACAGCCAGCACTGTCAGTGCTCCCACCACACAGAGCCAACACTGTCAGTGCTCCCCTCACACAGCTAGCACTGTCAGTGCTCCCCAAACAGCCAGCACTGTCAGTGACCCCCCACATAGCCAGCACTGTCAGTGCTCTCACCCCACACAGCGAGCACTGTCAGTGTTCCACCCTCACAGCCAACACTGTCAGTGCTCTCCCACACAGCAGCACTGTCAGTGCTCCCACCACACAGCCAGCACTGTCAGTGCTCCCCCACAGAGCCAGCACTATCAGTGCTCCCACCACACAGCCAGCACTGTCAGTGCTCCCCCCACACAGCCAGCACTGTCAGTGCTCCCCCCACACAGCGAGCACTGTCAGTGCTCCCCCACACAACCAGCACTGTCAGTGCTCCCCCCACACAGCCAGCACTGTCAGCCCTTCCCCACACAGCCAGCACTGTCAATGCTCCCCCACACAGCCAGCGCTGTCAGTGCTCCTCCCACACAGCCCGCACTGTCAGTGCTCCCACAACACAGCCAGCACTGTCAGTGCTCCCCCACACAGCCAGCACTGTCAGTGCTCCCTCACCACACAGCCAGCACTGTCAGTGCTCCCCCACACACCCAGCACTGTCAGTGCTCCCACCACACAGCCAGCAATGCCAGTGCTCCCACCACACAGCCAGCACTGTCAGTGCTCCCACCACACAGCCAGCACTGACAGTGCTCCACCACAGAGCCAACACTGTGAGTCCTCCCACCACACAGCCAGCCCTGTCAGTGCTCCCCCCACGCAGCCAGCACTATCAGTGCTCCCACCACACAGCCAGCACTGTCAGTGCTCCCACCACACAGCCAGCAATGCCAGTGCTCCCACCACACAGCCAGCACTGTCAGTGCTCCCACCACACAGAGCCAACACTGTCAGTGCTCCCCTCACACAGCTAGCACTGTCAGTGCTCCCCATACAGCCAGCACTGTCAGTGACCCCCCACATAGCCAGCACTGTCAGTGCACTCACCCCACACAGCGAGCACTGTCAGTGCTCCACCCTCACAGCCAACACTGTCAGTGCTCTCCCACACAGCCAGCACTGTCAGTGCTCCCACCACACAGCCAGCACTGTCAGTGCTCTCCCACAGAGCCAGCACTATCAGTGCTCCCACCACACAGCGAGCACTTTCAGTGCTCCCCCCACACAACCAGCACTGCCAGTGCTCCCCCCACACAGCCAGCACTGTCAGTGCTCCCCACACAGCCAGCACTGTCAGTGCTCCCCTACACAGCCAGCACTGTCAGTGCTTCCACCCAACACAGCAAGCACTGTCAGTGCTCCCCCACACAGCCAGCACTGCCAGTGCTCCCACCACACAGCCAGCACTGTCAGTACACCCACCACACAGCCAGCACTGTCAGTGCCCCCACACCACACAGCCAGCACTATCAGTGCTCCCCCACAGCCAGCACTGCCAGTTCTCCACCCACAGAGCTAGCACTGTCAGTGCTCGCCCACACAGCCAGCACTGTCAGTGCTCCACCCTCACAGCCAGCACTGTCAGTGCTCTCCCACACAGCCAGCACTGTCAGTGCTCCCCCACACAGCCAGCACTGTCAGTGCTCCCTCACCACACAGCCAGCACTGTCAGTGCTCCCCCCACACACCCAGCACTGTCAATGCTCCCACCACACAGCCAGCAATGCCAGTGCTCCCACCACACAGCCAGCACTGTCAGTGCTCCACCACAGAGCCAACACTGTCAGTCCTCCCACCACACAGCCAGCACTGTCAGTGCTCCCCCCACGCAGCCAGCACTATCTGTGCTCCCACCACTCAGACCGCACTGTCAGTGCTCCCACCACACAGAGCCAACACTGTCAGTGCTCCCCTCACACAGCTAGCACTGTCAGTGCTCCCCACAAAGCCAGCAATGTCAGTGCTCCCCCACACAGCCAGCACTGTCAGTGCTCCCCCACATAGCCAGCACTGTCAGTGCTCCCCGCACAGCCAGCACTGTCAGTGCTCCCACCACACAGCTAACACTGCCAGTGCTCCCACCACACAGCCAGCACTGTCAGTGCTCCCCCACACAGCCAGCACTGTCAGTGCTCCCACCACACAGCCAGCACTGTCAGTGCTCCCCATACAGCCAGCACTGCCAGTGCTCCCCCACACAGCCAGCACTGTCAGTGCTCCCACCACACAGCTAGCTCTGTAAGTGCTCCCCCACGCAGCCAGCACTGTCAGTGCTCCCACCACACAGCCAGCACTGTCAGTGCTCCCCCCCACACAGCCAGCACTGTCAGTGCTCCCCACACAGCCAGCACTGTCAGTGCTCCACCCACACAGCCAGCACTAACAGTGCTCCCAGCACACAGCCAGCACTGTCATTACTCCCACCACACAGCCAGAACTGTCACTGCTCCCCCCACACAGCCAGCACTTTCAGTGGTCCCACCGCACAGCCAGCACTGACAGTGCTCCCACCACACAGCCAGCACTGTCAGGGCTTCCCCCCATACAGCCAGCACTGTCAGTGCTCCCCCACACATCCAGCACTGTCAGTGCTCCCACCACACAGCCAGCACTGTCAGCCCTTCCCCACACAGCCAGCACTGTCAATGCTCCCCCACACAGCCAGCGCTGTCAGTGCTCCTCCCAAACAGCCAGCACTGTCAGTGCTCCCACCACACAGCCAGCATTGTCAGTGCTCCCCCCACACAGCCAGCACTGTCAGTGCTCCCACCACACAGCCAGCAATGCCAGTGCTCCCACCACACAGCCAGCACTGTCAGTGCTCCCACCACACAGCCAGCACTGACAGTGCTCCGCCACAGAGCCAACACTGTGAGTCCTTCCACCACACAGCCAGCACTGTCAGTGCTCCCCCCACGCAGCCAGCACTATCAGTGCTCCCACCACACAGCCAGCACTGTCAGTGCTCCCACCACACAGCCAGCAATGCCAGTGCTCCCACCACACAGCCAGCACTGTCAGTGCTCCCACCACACAGAGCCAACACTGTCAGTGCTCCCCTCACACAGCTAGCACTGTCAGTGCTCCCCAAACAGCCAGCACTGTCAGTGACCCCCCACATAGCCAGCACTGTCAGTGCTCTCACCCCACACAGCGAGCACTGTCAGTGCTCCACCCTCACAGCCAACACTGTCAGTGCTCTCCCACACAGCAGCACTGTCAGTGCTCCCACCACACAGCCAGCACTGTCAGTGCTCCCCCACAGAGCCAGCACTATCAGTGCTCCCACCACACAGCCAGCACTGTCAGTGCTCCCCCCACACAGCCAGCACTGTCAGTGCTCCCCCCACACAGCGAGCACTGTCAGTGCTCCCCCCACACAACCAGCACTGTCAGTGCTCCCCCCACACAGCCAGCACTGTCAGTGCTCCCCACACAGCCAGCACTGTCAGTGCTCCCCTACACAGCCAGCACTGTCAGTGCTTCCACCCAACACAGCAAGCACTGTCAGTGCTCCCCCACACAGCCAGCACTGCCATTGCTCCCACCACACAGCCAGCACTGTCAGTGCCCCCACACCACAAAGCCAGCACTATCAGTGCTCCCCCACAGCCAGCACTGCCAGTTCTCCACCCACAGAGCTAGCACTGTCAGTGCTCCCCCATACAGCCAGCACTGTCAGTGCTCCACCCTCACAGCCAGCACTGTCAGTGCTCCCCCACACAGCCAGCACTGTCAGTGCTCCCCCACACAGCCATCATTGTCAGTGCTCCCTCACCACACAGCCAGCACTGTCAGTGCTCCCCCCACACAGCCAGCACTGTCAGCCCTTCCCCACACAGCCAGCACTGTCAATGCTCCCCCACACAGCCAGCGCTGTCAGTGCTCCTCCCACACAGCCCGCACTGTCAGTGCTCCCACAACACAGCCAGCACTGTCAGTGCTCCCCCACACAGCCAGCACTGTCAGTTCTCCCTCACCACACAGCCAGCACTGTCAGTGCTCCCCCACACACCCAGCACTGTCAGTGCTCCCACCACACAGCCAGCAATGCCAGTGCTCCCACCACACAGCCAGCACTGTCAGTGCTCCCACCACACAGCCAGCACTGACAGTGCTCCACCACAGAGCCAACACTGTGAGTCCTCCCACCACACAGCCAGCCCTGTCAGTGCTCCCCCCACGCAGCCAGCACTATCAGTGCTCCCACCACACAGCCAGCACTGTCAGTGCTCCCACCACACAGCCAGCAATGCCAGTGCTCCCACCACACAGCCAGCACTGTCAGTGCTCCCACCACACAGAGCCAACACTGTCAGTGCTCCCCTCACACAGCTAGCACTGTCAGTGCTCCCCATACAGCCGGCACTGTCAGTGACCCCCCACATAGCCAGCACTGTCAGTGCACTCACCCCACACAGCGAGCACTGTCAGTGCTCCACCCTCACAGCCAACACTGTCAGTGCTCTCCCACACAGCCAGCACTGTCAGTGCTCCCACCACACAGCCAGCACTGTCAGTGCTCTCCCACAGAGCCAGCACTATCAGTGCTCCCACCACACAGCGAGCACTGTCAGTGCTCCCCCCACACAACCAGCACTGCCAGTGCTCCCCCCACACAGCCAGCACTGTCAGTGCTCCCCACACAGCCAGCACTGTCAGTGCTCCCCTACACAGCCAGCACTGTCAGTGCTTCCACCCAACACAGCAAGCACTGTCAGTGCTCCCCCACACAGCCAGCACTGCCAGTGCTCCCACCACACAGCCAGCACTGTCAGTACTCCCACCACACAGCCAGCACTGTCAGTGCCCCCACACCACACAGCCAGCACTATCAGTACTCCCCCACAGCCAGCACTGCCAGTTCTCCACCCACAGAGCTAGCACTGTCAGTGCTCGCCCACACAGCCAGCACTGTCAGTGCTCCACCCTCACAGCCAGCACTGTCAGTGCTCTCCCACACAGCCAGCACGGTCAGTGCTCCCCCACACAGCCAGCACTGTCAGTGCTCCCTCACCACACAGCCAGCACTGTCAGTGCTCCCCCCACACACCCAGCACTGTCAATGCTCCCACCACACAGCCAGCAATGCCAGTGCTCCCACCACACAGCCAGCACTGTCAGTGCTCCACCACAGAGCCAACACTGTCAGTCCTCCCACCACACAGCCAGCACTGTCAGTGCTCCCCCCACGCAGCCAGCACTATCTGTGCTCCCACCACTCAGACAGCACTGTCAGTGCTCCCACCACACAGAGCCAACACTGTCAGTGCTCCCCTCACACAGCTAGCACTGTCAGTGCTCCCCACACAGCCAGCAATGTCAGTGCTCCCCCACACAGCCAGCACTGTCAGTGCTCCCCCACATAGCCAGCACTGTCAGTGCTCCCCGCACAGCCAGCACTGTCAGTGCTCCCACCACACAGCTAACACTGCCAGTGCTCCCACCACACAGCCAGCACTGTCAGTGCTCCCCCACACAGCCAGCACTGTCAGTGCTCCCACCACACAGCCAGCACTGTCAGTGCTCCCCATACAGCCAGCACTGCCAGTGCTCCCCCACACAGCCAGCACTGTCAGTGCTCCCACCACACAGCTAGCACTGTAAGTGCACCCCCACGCAGCCAGCACTGTCAGTGCTCCCACCACACAGCCAGCACTGTCAGTGCTCCCCCCCACACAGCCAGCACTGTCAGTGCTCCCCACACAGCCAGCACTGTCAGTGCTCCACCCACACAGCCAGCACTAACAGTGCTCCCAGCACACAGCCAGCACTGTCATTACTCCCACCACACAGCCAGAACTGTCACTGCTCCCCCCACACAGCCAGCACTTTCAGTGGTCCCACCGCACAGCCAGCACTGACAGTGCTCCCACCACACAGCCAGCACTGTCAGGGCTTCCCCCCATACAGCCAGCACTGTCAGTGCTCCCCCACACATCCAGCACTGTCAGTGCTCCCACCACACAGCCAGCACTGTCAGCCCTTCCCCACACAGCCAGCACTGTCAATGCTCCCCCACACAGCCAGCGCTGTCAGTGCTCCTCCCACACAGCCAGCACTGTCAGTGCTCCCACCACACAGCCAGCACTGTCAGTGCTCCCCCCACACAGCCAGCACTGTCAGTGCTCCCACCACACAGCCAGCAATGCCAGTGCTCCCACCACACAGCCAGCACTGTCAGTGCTCCCACCACACAGCCAGCACTGACAGTGCTCCGCCACAGAGCCAACACTGTGAGTCCTTCCACCACACAGCCAGCACTGTCAGTGCTCCCCCCACACAGCCAGCACTGTCAGTGCTCCACCCTCACAGCCAACACTGTCAGTGCTCTCCCACACAGCAGCACTGTCAGTGCTCCCACCACACAGCCAGCACTGTCAGTGCTCCCCCACAGAGCCAGCACTATCAGTGCTCCCACCACACAGCCAGCACTGTCAGTGCTCCCCCCACACAGCCAGCACTGTCAGTGCTCCCCCCACACAGCGAGCACTGTCAGTGCTCCCCTACACAGCCAGCACTGTCAGTGCTTCCACCCAACACAGCAAGCACTGTCAGTGCTCCCCCACACAGCCAGCACTGCCATTGCTCCCACCACACAGCCAGCACTGTCAGTGCCCCCACACCACAAAGCCAGCACTATCAGTGCTCCCCCACAGCCAGCACTGCCAGTTCTCCACCCACAGAGCTAGCACTGTCAGTGCTCGCCCATACAGCCAGCACTGTCAGTGCTCCACCCTCACAGCCAGCACTGTCAGTGCTCCCCCACACAGCCAGCACTGTCAGTGCTCCCCCACACAGCCATCATTGTCAGTGCTCCCTCACCACACAGCCAGCACTGTCAGTGCTCCCCCCACACACCCAGCACTGTCAGTGCTCCCACCACACAGCCAGCAATGCCAGTGCTCCCACCACACAGCCAGCACTGTCAGTGCTCCCACCACACAGCCAGCACTGACAGTGCTCCACCACAGAGCCAACACTGTCAGTCCTCCCCCCACGCAGCCAGCACTATCTGTGCTCCCACCACACAGACAGCACTGTCAGTGCTCCCACCACACAGCCAGCAATGCCAGTGCTCCCACCACACAGAGCCAACACTGTCAGTGCTCCCCTCACACAGCTAGCACTGTCAGTGCTCCCCCACACAGCCAGCACTGTCAGTGCTCCCCCACACAGCCAGCACTGTCAGTGCTCCACCCACATAGCCAGCACTGTCAGTGCTCCCCGCACAGCCAGCACTGTCAGTGCTCCCACCACACAGCCAACACTGCCAGTGCTCCCACCACACAGCCATCACTGTCAGTGCTCCCCCACACAGCCAGCACTGTCAGTGCTCCCACCACACAGCCAGCACTGTCAGTGCTCCCCATACAGCCAGCACTGCCAGTGCTCCCCCACAAATCCAGCACTGTCAGTGCTCCCACCACACAGCTGGCACTGTAATTGCTCCCCCACGCAGCCATCACTGTCAGTGCTCCCACCACACAGCCAGCACTGTCAGTGCTCCCCCCCACACAGCCAGCACTGTCAGTGCTCCCCACACAGCCAGCACTGTCAGTGCTCCACCCACACAGCCAGCACTAACAGTGCTCCCACCACACAGCCAGCACTGTCAGTGCTCCACCCTCACAGCCAGCACTGTCAGTGCTCACCCCACACAGCCAGCACTGTCTGTGCTCCCCCACACTGCCAGCATTGTCAGTGCTCCAACCCACAGCCAGCACTGTCAGTGCTCCCCCACACAGCCAGAACTGAGAGTGCGCCCCACACAGCCAGCACTGTCAGTGCTCCCACCACACAGCCAGCACTGTCAGTGTACCCCCACACAGCCAGCACTGTCAGTGCTCCCACCACACAGCCAGCACTGTCAGTGCTCCCCCACACAGCCAGCACTGTCAGTGCTCCCCCCACACAGCCAGCACTGTCAGTGCTCCCCCCCATACAGCCAGCACTGTCAGTGCTCCCCCACACAGCAGCACTGTCAGTGCTCCCACCACACAGCCAGCACTGTCAGCCCTCCCCCACACAGCCAGCACTGTCAATGCTCCCCCACACAGCCAGCGCTATCAGCGCTCCTCCCACACAGCCAGCACTGTCAGTGCTCCCCCACAGAGCCAGCACTGTCAGTGCTCCCACCACACAGCCAGCAATGTCAGTGCTCCCCCACACAGCCAGCACTCTCAGTGCTCCCCCACACAGCCAGAACTGAGAGTGCACCCCACACAGCCAGCACTGCCAGTGCCCTCCCACAGATCTAGCATTGTCAGTGCTCCCCCACACAGCCAGCACTGTCAGTGCTCCCACCACACAACCAGCACTGTCAGTGCTCCCACCACACAGCCAGCACTGTCAGTGTACCCCCACACAGCCAGCACTGTCAGTGCTCCCACCACACAGCCAGCACTGTCAGTGCTCCACCCACACAGCCAGCACTGTCAGTGCTCCCCCCACACAGCCAGCACTGTCAGTGCTCCCCCCCATACAGCCAGCACTGTCAGTGCTCCCCCACACAGCCAGCACTGTCAGTGCTCCCACCACACAGCCAGCACTGTCAGTGCTCCCACCACACAGCCAGCACTGTCAGCCCTCCCCCACACAGCCAGCACTGTCAATGCTCCCCCACACAGCCAGCGCTATCAGCGCTCCTCCCACACAGCCAGCACTGTCAGTGCTGCCCCCACAGAGCCAGCACTGTCAGTGCTCCCACCACACAGCCAGCACTGTCAGTGCTCCCCCCACACAGCCAGCACTCTCAGTGCTCCCCCACACAGCCAGCACGTTCATTGCTCCCACCACACAGCCAGCACTGTCAGTGCTCCCACCACACAGCCAGCACTGTAAGTGCTCCTCACACAGCCAGCACTGTCAGTGCTCCCACCACACAGCCAGCACTGTCAGTGCTCCCACCACACAGCCAGCACTGTCTGTGCTCCCCCACACAGCCAGCACTGTCAGTGCTTCCCCCACACAGCCAGATCTGTCAGTGCTCCCCCACACAGCAAGCACTGTCAGTGCTCCCCCACACAGCCAGCACTGTCAGTGATCCCCCCACACAGCCAGCCCTGTCAGTGCTCCCCCCACAGCCAGCACTGTCAGTGCTCCACCCACACAGCCAGCATTGCCAGTGTTCCCCCACACAGCCAGCACTGTCAGTGCTCCACCCACACAGCCAGAACTGTCAGTGCTCCCCACACACAGCCAGCACTCTCAGTGCCCCCCCCCACAGAGCCAGCACTGTCAGTGCTCCCACCACACAGCCAGCACTGTCAGTGCTCCCCCACACAGCCAGCACTGTCAGTGCTCTCACCACACAGCGAGCACTGTCAGTGCTCCCACCACACAGCCAGCACTGTCAGTGCTCCCACCACACAACCAGCACTGTCAGTGCTCCCACACACAGCCAGCACTGTCAGTACTCCCACCACACAGACAGCACTGTCACTGCTCCCACCACACGGCCAGCACTGTCAGTGCTCCCACCACACAGCCAGCACTGTCTGTGCTCCCCCCACACAGCCAGCACTGTCAGTGCTCCCCCACACAGCCAGCAATGTCGGTGCTCCCCCCCCCCCCCCCATACAGCCAGCACTGTCAGTGCTCTCCCCACACAGCCAGCACTGTCAGTCCTCCCCCCACACTGCCAGCACTGGCATTGCTCCCCCACACAGCCAGCGCTATCAGCGCTCCTCCCACACAGCCAGCACTGTCAGTGCTCCCCCCACAGAGCCAGCACTGTCAGTGCTCCCACCACACAGCCAGCACTGTCAGTGCTCCCCCCACACAGCCAGCACTCTCAGTGCTCCCCCACACAGCCAGCACGTTCAGTGCTCCCACCACACAGCCAGCACTGTCAGTGCTCCCACCACACAGCCAGCACTGTAAGTGCTCCTCACACAGCCAGCACTGTCAGTGCTCCCACCACACAGCCAGCACTGTCAGTGCTCCCACCACACAGCCAGCACTGTCTGTGCTCCCCCACACAGCCAGCACTCTCAGTGCTTCCCCCACACAGCCAGAACTGTCAGTGCTCCCCCACACAGCAAGCACTGTCAGTGCTCCCCCACACAGCCAGCACTGTCAGTGATCCCACCACACAGCCAGCCCTGTCAGTGCTCCCCCCACAGCCAGCACTGTCAGTGCTCCACCCACACAGCCAGCATTGCCAGTGTTCCCCCACACAGCCAGCACTGTCAGTGCTCCACCCACACAGCCAGAACTGTCAGTGCTCCCCACACACAGCCAGCACTCTCAGTGCCCCCCCCCCCCACAGAGCCAGCACTGTCAGTGCTCCCACCACACAGCCAGCACTGTCAGTGCTCCCCCACACAGCCAGCACTGTCAGTGCTCTCACCACACAGCGAGCAATGTCAGTGCTCCCACCACACAGCCAGCACTGTCAGTGCTCCCACCACACAACCAGCACTGTCAGTGCTCCCACACACAGCCAGCACTGTCAGTACTCCCACCACACAGACAGCACTGTCAGTGCTCCCACCACACGGCCAGCACTGTCAGTGCTCCCACCACACAGCCAGCACTGTCTGTGCTCCCCCCACACAGCCAGCACTGTCAGTGCTCCCCCACACAGCCAGCAATGTCGGTGCTCCCCCCCCCCCCATACAGCCAGCACTGTCAGTGCTCTCCCCACACAGCCAGGACTGTCAGTGCTCCCACCACACAGCCAGCACTGTCAGTCCTCCCCCCACACTGCCAGCACTGGCATTGCTCCCCCACACAGCCAGCGATGTCAGTGGTCCCCCACACAGCCAGCACTGTCAGTGCTCCCCCACACAGCCAGCACTGGCAGTGCACTCCCACAGAGCTAGCAGTGTCAGTGCTCCCCCACACAGCCAGCACTGTCAGTGCTCCCACCACACAACCAGCACTGTCAGTGCTCCCACCACACAGCCAGCACTGTCAGTGCACCCCCACACAGCCAGCACTGTCAGTGCTCCCACCACACAGCCAGCACTGTCAGTGCTCCCCCCACCCAGCCAGCACTGTCAGTGCTCCCCCCACACAGCCAGCACTGTCAGGGCTTCCCCCCATACAGCCAGCACTGTCAGTGCTCCCCCACACATCCAGCACTGTCAGTGCTCCCACCACACAGCCAGCACTGTCAGCCCTTCCCCACACAACCAGCACTGTCAATGCTCCCACACACAGCCAGCGCTGTCAGTGCTCCTCCCACACAGCCAGCACTGTCAGTGCTCCCCCACACAGCCAGCACTGTCAGTGCTCCCACCACACAGCCAGCACTGTCAGTGCTCCCCCCACGCAGCCAGCACTCTCAGTGCTCCCCCACACAGCCAGCACGGTCAGTGCTCCCACCACACAGCCAGCACTGTCAGTGCTCCCACCACACAGCCTGCACTGTCAGTGCTCCCCCACACAGCCAGCACTGTCAGTGCTCCCACCCCACACAGCGAGCACTGTTAATGCTCCCACCACACAGCCAGCACTGTCAGTGCTCCCACCACACAGCCAGCACTGTCAGTGCTCCCCCACACAGCCAGCACTGTCAGTGCTCCCTCACACAGCCAGAACTGTCAGTGCTCCCCACACAGCAAGCACTGTCAGTGCTCCCCCACACAGCCAGCACTGTCAGTGATCCCCCCACACAGCGAGCCCTGTCAGTGCTCCCCCCACAGCCAGCACTGTCAGTGCTCCCACCACACAGTCAGCACTGTCAGTGCTCCCCTCACACAGCCAGCACTGTCAGTGCTCCCACCACACAGCCAGCACTGTCAGTGCTCCCCCACACAGCTAGCACTGTCAGTGCTCCCACCACACAGCCAGCACTGTCAGTGCTCCCCCCACACAGCTAGCACTGTCAGTGCTCCCACCACACAGCCAGCACTGTCAGTGCTCCCCCCACACAGCCAGCAGTGTCAGTGCTCCCACCACACAACCATCAATGTCAGTGCTCCCCACACACAGCCAGCGCTGTCGGTGCTCCCACCACACAGCCAGCACTGTCAGTTCTCCCCCCATACAGCCAGCACTGTCAGTGCTCCCACCACAAAGCCAGCACTGCCAGTGCTCCCCCACACAGCCAGGACTGTCAGTGCTCCCCCCACACTGCCAGCACTTCCAGTTCTACCCCACACAGCCATCACTGTCTGTGCTCCCCCATACAGCCAGCACTGTCAGTGTTCCCCCCACACAGCCAGCACTGTCAGTGCTCCCACCACACAGCCAGCACTGTCAGTGCTCCCCCACACAGCCAGCACTGTCAGTGCTACCTTACACAGCCAGCACTGGAAATGCTCCCGCCAAACTCTGTCTGTGTCTCTGTCTGTGTCGCTGTGTCTCTCTGTGTCTCTCTATCTGTCTCTCTCTCTGTCCCTGTCTCTGTCTCTGCCTGTGTCTCTGTCTCTCTCTGTGTCTCTGTCTGTATCTCTGTCTCTGTCCCTGTCTCTGTCTGTGTCCCTGTCTCTGTCTGTGTCCCTGTCTCTGTCTGCGTCTCTGTCTGTGTCTCTGTCTCTGTCTGTGTCCCTGTCTGTGTCTCTGTCTGTGTCCCTGTCTGTGTCTCTGTCTGTGTCCCTGTCTCTGTCTGTGTCCCTGTCTCTCTCTGTGTCTCTGTGTCTGTCTGTGTCTTAGTCTCTGTCTGTGTCTTAGTCTCTGTCTGTGTCTCTGTCTGTGTCTCTGTCTGTATCTCTGTCTGTGTCTCTGTGTCTGTCTGTATCTCTCTCTGTGTCTCTGTGTCTGTCTGTGTCTCAGTCTCTGTCTCTGTCTCAGTCTGTGTCTCTGTGTCTGTCGGTCTCTGTGTCTCACTCTCTGTCTCTGTCTGTGTCTCTGTCTCTGTCTCTGTCTGGGGCACATTCTGCTGCACAGACTGTGTTTAGGTGTGAGGCACACACCCAGCTGATCGGCAATGCGGGGAAGCACATACACCCAGCTGATTGGCCATGGTGGAGGCACACACCCAGCTGGTCGGCAATGGGGAGAGGCACACATCCAGCTGATCGGCAATGGGGAGAGGCACACATCCAGCTGATCGGCAATGGGGGAGTCACACACACCCAGTTGATCGGCAATGGGGGGAAGCACACACACAGCTCACGGGCCATGGGGGAGTCACACTGAACCAGCTGATCGGCCATGGGAGAGTCACACTGACCCAGTTGATCGGCCATGGGGGAGTCACACTGACCCAGCTGATCGACCATGGGGGAGTCACACAGACCCAGCTCATCGGCCATGGGGGAGTCACACTGACCCAGCTGATCGGCCATGGGGGAGTCACACTGATCCAGCTGATCGGCCATGGGGGAGTCACACTGACCCAGCTGATCGGCCATGGGGGATTCACACCCACCCACCGACAGTCTCTCCTGGTAATGCAGAATGGTAAATCTCTGCATGTGTCTCTGCCTGTATCTGTCCAATTCTCTCTCTGTCTGTGTTTCTGTCTGTGTTTCTGTCTGTGTCTCTGTCTATGTCTCTGTCTGTATCTCTGTCTGTATCTCTGTCTGTGTCTCTGTGTCGGTCTGTATCTCTCTCTGTGTCTCCGTCTCTGTCTGTGTCTGTGTCTGTGTCTGTGTCTGTATCTCTCTGTGTCTGTGTCCCTGTTGAGGCTGTGACAGTGTCTCTCCCTGTGTCTCTATCTGTGCCTCTATCTGTATCTCTGTCTGTGTTTCTGTCTGTGTCACTGGCAGTGTCTCTTTCTCTGTCCGTGACTGTCTCTGTATCTCTGTCTGTGTCACTGCCTCTGTCTGTCTGTTTCTGTATGTTTGTCTCTATCTGTGTCTCTGTCTGTGTCTCTGTCTCTGCCTCTGTCTGTGTCTGTGTCTCTGTCTGTGTCTCTGTCTGTGTCCCTGTTTCTGTCTGTGTCTCTCTGTATCTCTGTCTGTGTCTCTGTCTGTGTCACTGCCTCTGTCTCTGTCTGTTTCTGTGTGTTTGTCTCTATCTGTGTATCTGTCTGTGTCTCTGTCTGTGTCTCTGTCTCTGCCTCTGTCTGTGTCTGTCTGTGTCTCTGTCTGTGTCTCTCTGTACCTCTGTCTGTGTCTCTGTCTCTGTCACTGCCTCTGTCTCTGTCTGTTTCTGTGTGTTTGTCTCTGTCTGTATCTGTGTCTGTCTCTGTATCTCTGTCTGTGTCTCTGCCTGTGTCACTGCCTCTGTCTCAGTCTGTTTCTTTGTCTCTGTCTGTTTCTGTATCTCTGTCTGTGTCACTGCCTCTGTCTCTGTCTGTTTCTGTGTGTTTGTCTCTGTCTGTTTCTGTGTGTTTGTCTCTGTCTGTGTCTCTGTCTGTGTCTCTGTCTCTGCCTCTGTCTGTGTCTGTGTCTCTGTCTGTGTCCCTGTTTCTGTCTGTGTCTCTCTGTACCTCTGTCTGTGTCTCTGTCTGTGTCACTGCCTCTGTCTCTGTCTGTTTCTGTGTGTTTATCTCTATCTGTGTCTCTGTCTGTGTCTCTGTCTGTGTCTCTGTCTGTGTCTCTGTCTCTGCCTGTGTCCCTGTTTCTGTCTGTGTCTCCCTGTACCTCTGTCTGTGTCTCTGTGTCTCTGTCTGTGTCTCTGTCTGTGCCTCTGTCTCTGTCTCTGCCTCTGTCTGTGTCTCTTTCTCTGTCTGTGTCTCTGCCTGTGTCCCTGTTTCTGTCTGTGTCTCCCTGTACCTCTGTCTGTGTCTCTGTCTCTGTCTGTGTCTCTGTCTGTGTCTCTGTCTGTGTCTCTGTCTCTGCCTCTGTCTGTGTCTGTGTCTCTGTCTGTGTCTCTGTCTGTGTCGCTGTTTCTGTCTGTGTCTCCCTGTACCTCTGTCTGTGTCTCTGTGTCTGTCTGTGTCTCAGTCTCTGTCTCTGTCTGGGGCACATTTTGCTGCACAGACTGTGTTTAGGTGTGAGGCACACACCGAGCTCATCGGCATTGGGAGAGTCACACACACCCAGCTGATCGGCCATGGTGGGGGCACACACCCAGCTGATCGGCAATGGGGGGAGGCACACACCCAGCTGATCGGCAATGCGGGGAAGAACACACCCAGCTGATCGGCAATGGGGGGAAGCACACACCCAGCTGATCGGCAATGGTGGGAGCCACACACCCAGCTGATCGGTAATGGGGGGAAGCACACACCCAGCTGATCGGTAATGGGGGGAAGGACACACCCAGCTGATCGGCAATGGGGGGAAGGACAAACCCAGCTGATCGGCAATGCGGGGAAAGCACACACCCAGCTGATCGGCAATGGGGGGAGACACACACCCAGCTGATCGGCCATGGTGGGGGGCACACACCCAGCTGATCGGCAATGCGGGGAAGGACACACCCAACTGATCGGCAATGGGGGGAAGCACACACCCAGCTGATCGGCAATGCGGGGAAAGCACACACCCAGCTGGTCGGCAATGGGGGGAGACACACACCCAGCTGATCGGCAATGGGGGGAAGCACACACCCAGCTGATCGGCAATGCGGGGAAAGCACACACCCAGCTGATCGGGAATGGGGGGAAGCACACACCCAGCTGATCG